>NW_023270971.1:1115939-1166921 GCF_011800145.1 Mirounga leonina
AGAAAGAAAGAAAGAAAGAAAGAAAGAAAGAAAGAAAGAAAGAAAGAAAGAAAGGAGAAAGAAAGAAAGAAAGCACTAACTTAAAAGATATATGTACCCCCATGTTAATTTAGAATAGCAAGATACAGAAATAATCTAAGTATCCACTGATGGATGCATGGATAAATTGTGGTACATATATACAATAGAGTATTATTGGGCCATAAAAAAAAGAATGAAATTTTGCTATTTACTACAACATGGATGGACCTCAGGGCATTATGCTAAGTGATTTAAGTTAGTTAAGTTAGACAGAGAGAGACAAATGTTGTAGTATCTCTCTTATATATGTAATCTAAAAACAAAACTAAACAAACAAACAAATGAAGAAACAAGCTTATAGATACAGAACAGATTAATAGTTTCCACAGACAGAAGGTGGGGTAGGGAGTGGAGAAATAATTTTTTTAAATGCAATATAACTATATTTTTGATCCAGTGTGTGTGTGTGTGTGTGTATGAATTTATATCTATATCTACCTATTAAAAAAAGAAATGCTGTCTGTTTTTAAAAAGAATTAAGAGTCAGAACATTTCATTAGCAACCTTTAATTCAAAACTTCACAATTCACTTCTTTAGAATCACTTTCCACATAAATATAAGGATAACCAGCTCTTTAAACATCTTCATAATTTAATAGCTTTTGAAATTTGACTTTGGCATTTGCTGTTAGCAGGAAAAGGTTGGTCATGAGTTAAGTTTAATGTTTATGCTTAGAATTTCATGTGACTAATTTAAAAGTCATACTTCCTAAGTTATTATTAACAATTTTTCTATGGATCTTTTGACACTATAAAGTGAAATATAATCTTTATAACATTCTAAAATTTCTTTACTCTGGGGATTTTATGTTATACCACAGACAGCTTCACATCTTGAGAGTATGGAATTTCAAGCCCAGTTCTTAAAAGAAACTTAGCAAATATTGTGAAAGTGATTATAGTACTAGCCAACATGAATAGCATGTAAACTCTCTTAAGTACCATATTAGGCAAAGACTACTAAATTCAAGTCATTGGAAAAAACCAAAATGCAATCATCTCTGAATCTTAATAAGAATCCTTATTTTTGTAAAAATGTATTTAATAGTTAGAAATAAACCTAGAAGGAGACATATCTGATTACAAAAAGTAAAACAGACAATCTTGGGGTGCCTGGTGGCTCAATTGGTTAAGCGTCAGACTCTTGATTTCCGCTCAGGTCATGATCTCACAATTGTGAGATTGAGCCTTGTGTCAGGCTCTGCGCTGGGCATGGAGCCTGCTTAAGATTCTCTCTCTCCCTCTCCCTCTGCCCCTCCTCTCTCCCTCTCTAATAAAAAAAAAAAAGAAAGTAGACATTCTTCTGTTTGGTATTTATATAAAATTCAATACAATTTCAAATTGCTAAAAACTCTATCATATTTATTCATGTTTTTATGTATAGAGTTAAGAAAAAACACAAACAGGGCGCCTGGGTGGCTCAGTTGGTTAAGCGACTGCCTTCGGCTTAGGTCATGATCCTGGAGTCCCGGGATCGAGTCCCACATCGGGCTCCCTGCTCAGCGGGGAGTCTGCTTCTCCCTCTGACCCTCCTCCCTCTCGTGCTCTCTGTCTCTCATTGTCTCTCTCGCAAATAAATAAAAAATCTTAAAAAAAAAAAAAGAAAAAACACAAACAGAACAGATATGAAAGGATACTTTCATCAAAACACACAGAGATATTTGTAATTTTCTAGGCACCACAAAATGCATGGCATTCTGGCTGCATCATTGAAATTATAAAGTAATATCTTTTAGATGACATGTTAAAGTTTTCCAGAGATTAAAGATTTCATGGTAAGTCTGGTAAAGATCAGGGGTTATAAATCTAGGATCCCAAAAGATGTCTTCAAAATTCTTCTCACCCTCGCCCTAAAGCAAAGACCTCAATATAACATTAACTTGCAAAAAGATTTTCTGTTCAAAAAAGCTGCCAAGAGATTTTTGGACATTTAGTGTTGTAACTGACATTGATAATTTGCAATTTATGGAATGCCACAGTTTCATGGTTACATCAAAAGTCAATTTTGTTTCTTTTCATAGCATGCTGAGTGAACGTGGGTTTGTTTTATTCTACAGAATCTGGAAATTTGCAATGATAATAAAATACTAAAGAACACTGATCAAAAGAGAATGCCAGGCAATTGGTTTGAAGTTGCAGACATTTTGTAAGAATCTTCACAAATGGATTATTTTCATTTTTTACTTTATAAAATTTTATTAAAAGTGAAAATAAATAAATAAAAAACATGTAGCAAAAGAGACAATGCATGCAAAATATCAAAGACGCATGCAATGTGAGCACTCAATTATTTCAATAAACCATTACAATATTATCATATAGACTCAAAATTATTTGGACTAGGTTTAAATTCTCGAATTAACAGTTTTAAACTTATTCACAATCTTAAATTCTTTGCCTGCAAATATACATTCATATTGTCTTTTCCTCTCCCTCCCTGCTCCTCCCTTCCTCTTTTCCTCTCTGTTTCTTTCTCTCTGTATTTCCTTCCCTCCCTTTCTTTTTCTCCTATATAGATGGATTTAATGACACAATTATTTTTTAAAGTATAGAGTAAAAATTTTAAATGCTGATTGCTAACATTTTAAACTAAATTTGCATCTTTAATGTATTTGTTTATGTATATTCAATCTAAAAATTCTTAGCTAGACAATAGTTTTGAAATACATATATGGTATCATATAAATTGTATAATTAATATTCATTATAAAATTTTAGTAAAATATTTATATTATAAAGTTAGAGAAGGCTTGGGGTGCCTGGCTGGCTCAGTCAGTGGACCATGGGACTCTTAATCTCAGAGTTGTGGGTTCAAGTCTCACACTGGGGGTGTAAAGATTACTTAAAAATAAAATCTTTAAGAAAAAAATGTTAGAGAAGGCTTAAAATAATATGTGCTATATATGTTGTAAACCTTAAAGAATGTGTTATTTTAGGCATTTTGGCATTTTTAAAAACAAAACATAAATGTTGCATTAGGATCTTAAAATACTGTAAAAGTAACTATTTGAGATAAATAAATAGTACTAAATAAAACATGCTGATTTAGCTTACTGGTTGATATATATTTGTTGGATAAATTATTGACCAGAAAAATCCTTTGGCAATTGGTCAAGATAAATTCTTATGAAATTAAGAATTACAGTTTTATTTTTACTTTAGAAAAAATTTAAGAGTTGCTTTCTAAAATGATTTACATTACTAGCTACTTTGTCTTTCTTTTTTTTTTTAGAGATTTATTTATTTATTTAGGGAGATAGAGAGCATGAGCTGGAGGGGCACAAGGAAAGAGAATCTCAAGCAGACTCCACACACTGAGCACGGAGCCCGACACAGGGCTCGATCTCACTACCCTGAGATCATGACCTGAGCTGAAACCAAGAGTCAGACAACCGACTGTGCTACCCAGGTGCCCCTAGCTACTATTAAAAATTGATTTTCCCCTTTATTTACTTTGCTACAAGTTATTATTATGGATGATATAATTTAATTTCCTAGTAATTATGCAAATTCATGAAAAAATAGTGTTTTTTTATCTCTATTTTAATTAATTAATTTATTGTGGTGGAATGAATGTGTGGTTTATAACAATTTCATGAGCCCCATATTTTTTTATGCTTTTCACAAAGATTTAATTTGTGTCATTTATGTTACAATATTAGATAGATTCCAAACCATCTATAACCCTGAAGACGGTTTGCTCTAATTTCCACAAACATGTGCAACATGTTTAAGGGCATGCATTAAAACCATGAAATCCATTATTTTCCTATTTCCATCCTATGCCATAAAAGATTATTCCAAACATCTTAATAATGGAAAGTATATTAATAATAACACTCTAATACCAAGACCACTTTGCTATTTGCTCACTTTGACTCACTAACTTTGAGTAACCACAAGGTGGAGTCCCTCAGTGCTATAGCCTTATTTTATTTTATTTTTTTCTATTCAATTAACACATTTTTAAAATTTTATTATGTTATGTTAATCACCATACATTACATCATTAGTTTTTGATGTAGTGTTCCATGATTCATTGTTTGAGTATAACACCCAGTGCTCCATTCAGTACATGCCCTCTTTAATACCCATCACTGGGCTAACCCATCCCCCACCCCCATCCCCTCTAGAACCCTCAGTTTGTTTCTCAGAGTCTGCAGTCTCTCATGGTTCGTCTCCTCCTCCGATTTCCCCCCCTTCATTTTTCCCTTCCTGCTATCTTTTTTTTTTTTTTTTTTTAACATATAATGTATTATTTCTTTCAGAGGTACAGGTCTGTTATTCAACAGTCTTACACAATTCACAGCACTCACCATAGCACATACCCTCCCCAATATCTATCACCCAGCTGCCCCATCCCTCCCATCCCCCACTACTCCAGCAACACTCAGTTTGTTTCCTGAGATTAAGAATTCTTCATATCAGTGAGATCATATGATACATGTCCTTCTCTGATTGACTTATTTCGCTCAGCATAATACCCTCCAGTTCTATCCACGTCGTTGCAAATGGCAAGATTTCATTCCTTTTGATAGCTGTCTAATATTCCATTGTATATATATATACCACATCTTCTTTATCCATTCGCTCAGCATCAGGGAAATCTAAATCAAAACCTCAATGACATACCACCTCACACCAATCAGAATGGTTAAAATTAACAAGTCAGGAAACGACAGATATTGGTGGAGATGTGGAGAAAGGGGAACCCTCCTACACTGTTGGTGGGAATGCAAGCTGGTGCAGCCCCTCCGGAAATAGTATGGAGTTCCTCAAAAATTTGAAAATAGAGCTACCATACGACCCAGCAATTGCACTATTGGGTATTTACCCCAAAGATACAAATGTAGGTATCCGAAGGGGTACGTGCTCCCCGATGTTTATAGCAGCAATGTCCGCAATAGCCAAACTATGGAAAGAGCCTAGATGTCCATCAATAGATGAATGGATAAAGAAGTCCCATATATTTTTTAAAAAAAGGAATATTTCTTTTAAACACAGATCAGAAAGAATAATAGCTACATACATTAAATATATTATCATTTATTTCACTTCTATCATTTATTTCACTTTCTTAAATCCTTCATTCAATCTTTACAGAGACCACAATTAATTACATAAGTTAATAATAAATTTTCATTCATTTATTTATTTAATATATTTATTAACATAAATTAATAAATTCTCATTTATTTCCTATTGGACATTTAGCTACAATGCAATAAAAAATAGTAAAATTCACCATATTTTTGTAAGCTGCCACTTGCTTGAAGTGTCGATGCTAAAGCCAAAATTGAATGTGACTGGATTTTTCTATAAACTAGTTGACCTGTTGTTTTCCAGAAATGACCACCATTCAGTCACAATAACCATGACAAACATCCACCTTAAAGATTTATTAAACGTATCAGTTCGTATTCAAAAACTGTTTATGTCTATGGCCTTATGTGGACCTGGCCTAGTCTTTAGATAGGACAAATTACCAACTACTTCAGGTATTTTTTTAAGTTAAAAAAATACTCTCAGGTAGGAATAATAGTAAGTGATTAATTGTAAGTTAAAACTCTTTCCTAATTCTGAGAACTGTAGGTAGAGAAGGAGGGAAAGTACAGAGTGGGTAAAACAAACACAGATTATTGAATGTAAAAATTAATTTGAAAACACCTCAAGTTCAGGATATGGTGATACTTCTCAAAGATGGGGGCTGGAGTGTATATTCAAGCTAGAGACAAGGCAGTTCTCCAATTGGCACTGTTTGCTGATAAAGCTCTTTCATGAATTTTCATATCCATATGATTGGTCCTCAGAATGGAATCAGTGCCTGGAGAACACAAGGGAGAAAATCAGGGTGATGGAGAAATGCATATTTAACATATGTAGCTAACTAGGCTTCTTAGAGAATAGAAAGAAAAGCTCTTGAAGATGAGTCTTAATTCATAGTGTTTATAAGTGAAGTTATAAGGAAAGAGTAAATAAATAGTACTTTTCTAGTTTCTAGAAAGAAGTAAACAGTAAATGAGTGCCTTATTTGTTTTATAATATCTTTAACACAAATTAAAGTGTAATAGAGGGTAGGAAAAACCAGAAAGTTTTCTTAAAGTTTCCAGACCAAACGCCAACATTAAAACAACAATATTAAGTTTATATAAATGGAAGTGCTTTAACCCAGACAGGCTGGCAAATATAACGCTTAAGTGAAAAAGGCACCAAAATGCTTCCTCCTCTATTAAAACCCCAAAGAATTTTAATTTAAACTTAATTAGAGTTTTAAGTAAAATGTTACACATTAATTATCCAGTCTCAAAGGACATGCAAAATAATGTCCTTTCACAGGAAGTTCGTTCAGCATTGACTAGCTGCCAACTGTCAGACTAAGGAACTTTTAAAGGGACCTGCATGCAGAGGTTTAAAAAGGTAGAGGAATTAAAATTATATATACACATATATGCATATGTATAAATAATTAGTATAACCTTTTGTTATAATTCCCTGTGACACTATACTTTTGTAATGAAAGAGAAACATATTTAAATCTTTTAAAAATGAGAAAATATAATTTTACATAAATTACCACTTTTTTCTGTTTTAAAAGAAATAACTTCAATCAAGAAAATATTCGAGTTTAGAGTTTCATGTCCTTACAATCCGCAAATCTTTTCCAATAAAGTCTTAAATGTCTATTTGCTTATTCAAGTAAACAAATGACAAATCTACAAATTAAATATATAACCCATGAATAATGGTATCTCAATGAATTTATAGGCTGAATGTAGAAAATTCTCACATGCAAAATATGTCATTTATATTTATTATCTTCAAATTTTATATGTACCTAATACAAGTAATTGAACTCAAAACACAAGAAATCATCATACCTAAGGGCTTAATGTTGATTATGAGCCTAGACATTGTCCAGTCTTCAACAAATAACAAATTTTAATCAAGGTCCATTTGCAAAGGTTCCAGACCACCATTAGCTGTTTGGATAGAAACTGAAGTAAAGTTTCCACTGGGAGAATTTTACTTTGCCTAAAATTCTTGCTCCTAAGAAAGTAACCAAGTTGTAATCTACCTCTATTTTCTAATAGTATTTAGCATATTGCCATGTGGATATAGTTTTGAAATAGAATTTTTACATGTAAATGGAAAACTACCTTCTTATATTATATATTTGTTAAGAATAGCAAAATAGGTGGCTCAGTCGTTAAGCATCTGCCTTCAGCTCGGGTCATGATCTCAGGGTCCTGGGATCAAGCCCCGCATCGGGCTCCCTGCTCCGCGGGAAGCCTGCTTCTCCCTCTCCCATTCCCCCTGCTTGTATTCCTTCTCTCGCTGTGTCTCTCTCTCAAACAAATAAATAAAATCTTAAAAAAAAAAAAAAAAAGAATAGCAAAATATATTTTGTTTTTAAATATTTTATTACCATTCTCCATCCTCATTCTGCTTCTCCTCCCTGTAACCAGCCATTCTAAAATGTCTGATGCCTCTGATGCATAACCTTTTGTTTGCACACATTCTTATAAGACGTGTATTGTGGTTTTGTGTTTGTGTGTTCTAAATTTATAAAAATATTTTGCTCTAGAGTTCCTTCTGCTTCTTACCTTGTTTTAACACAATATTTTCAAAATCTATAAATTTTTCTGGGTCGCATTTAGATTGAGGAAAACCAGTTTCTAAGAGAGCCCCCAATGATTCACACTTCTTGGTAAATGTTCATGTGTGATTGCCTCTTATATTCAATCAGAGTTGGCCCTGTGTGTGACTAATAGGATACAGTAGATAAGAGGTGGTGTAATTCTGAGGCTAGGTCATAAAAGGTAATGTGGCTTCTGCCCAACTCTTTCTCCCTTGGTACTCAGAGCTCAGATATCATGAGGGGAGGAAACCCCAGCCATAGGGAGAGGCCATATATATACATTCCAGGGAATGGCACCAACCAAGGTCTTAGCCATGAGCCAACTTCAAATGTCAAAACCGTGAGCCCATCTTTAGATAATTTCAGTCTCTGGTCTTTGAGTAGCACTAGCTGAGACCAAGTGGGATGAGATGTGCTATCCCTATTACATTTCGTATCTATGAGTGTCAGTCAGTTTGGGAGCTCTGAGAGGTAAGTGCCAAGGAGAGATCAGATAGGCAAGAGATTTGTGTGAAAAATGCCTGTGAAGGTTAAAGGAGGAAGGGGTAGAGAAGAAGGGAAGTGTTTTCAGACTGAAGCAAATATGATACCTCTCTTTGAAATGAGAGAAAGAGAGGGGGCGCAGGTAAGAAGAGCTTCAGACTACACTGCATTTCTGAAAAAATCTTGTCAAAGCCAATGGGGGATCTCCTAAGCAAAGGTGCCCATAGAAGAGTACCATGTCAGGCAAAAATGGCCAGGCTCTAGTTCCCTTGCCATGCTTGGTCATTGGCTGTGAAGAACCCTGGAAGAGGATGACATTGGCATGAACATTACAGGACATTCCATAGCATGGCAACTGGATGCTGCCAGTTAGCTATGTTCCACACTGAAGGTTCTCTTCATGGCTGCTACAGTCTATTCCATTCAATGCACAGGTCCACTTCTCCATTCAGCTTCCTCCTAATTTCCCATGGACTTGACTTCCTGAGAGAACCTTCATTCTTAAAACATTCTCTTTCATGGTACTAAACACCACTGACTTTCTATGGCCCTCCCCAGTCTCCTTGGCTGATTTGTCTTTCTCTGTATGAATTTTTAAATAAGGGGTCTCCCCAGGAATTGGCCATAGGTTTTCCTCATGGAAGATGGAGATCAATGGGATGAACTATTGCCTTCATCAGTGCAGTTGCTCTCAGGATCACCATTGGTATTTGTTCTGTCCATTCTCCACTATCCACTGTATCTATTCATGTCTCACCTCTGCTGTTCTTGATGATCATGTATATATATAAACAGAGAGAGATTATATGGAATTGTCTCTCATGATTATGGAGGCTGAGAAAGAGATTATGGAGGCTCAGGAAGGCTGCAGTCAGCCAGCTGGAGACCCAGGAAAGCCAATGTGTAGATGTATAATTCCAGTCTGAGACTGAAGGCAGGAGAACCAGTAGAGTTAGTGGTACCAGTCCAAAAGCTATCAGGCTCAAGACCCAAGAAGAACCATTGTTTCAGTGTCACTCCAAATCCTGGAAAAGACCAATGCCCCAGTTCAAGCAGTACCCTACTTGGGTGGGTCAGTCTTCTATTATATTCAGGTCTTTAACTGATTGAATGAGTACCGCCCACATGAGGGACAGCAATCTACTTCACTCAGTCTACCTATTCAAATGTTAATCTCATTTAGAAACACCCTCCAAGCATGCCCAGAATAATGTTTGATCAATTATCTGAGTACTGTGTGCCCTAGTCAAACTGACACAAAAGTCATCACAGTGACTAATCCGGTGGTGCAACTCAAACCTTCTTTCCTGAAGTGGCTGAGCTCTTGGTAATCATATCATTCTCAGGCCAAGGTTGCTGCACAAGTCCATTCACAGTTTTAACTGGAAAAGATAATAATTTGAGGTACCAATGTGGATGACTTGGGCTCCACATGCATTACTCCATGTTAGGATCACCTGCAAGAGTAATCATTTTCTCTACTTGATATTAAATTTATTTAAAAAAATCTGGTACCAAGTATATGTGGGTCTTCTGTCTAATATCGAGCATCAAGTTAAATTAATTCCTTGGTGGGAAGTTCTCTGCTATTTGAAATTAATAACTTTTCAGCATTTTCACTATTTACTTCAAAAATCTTTTTGCAAACTCTAAGGATTTTTTTTTTAAGATTTACTTATTTATTTTAGAGAGAGAGAGAGCATGAGTAGGGGGAGGGTTGGAAGGAGAGGAAGAGAGAGAATCTCAAGCAGACTCCCTGCTGAGCATAGAGCCCAACTTGGAGCCCAATACAGGGCTTGATCCTACAAGCCTGAGAACATGACCTGAGCTGAAATCAAGAGCCAACTGAGCCACCCAGGTGCCCTGGAGGTTCTAAGGTTTTTTGCTTTGCATTAGCCATTTCCTGAAACTTTGGAAAAGGGTGACAAATTGTGAGACAAAGTGTCTTTCACATTTGTTCTTTGTATGTTGTGAGCATTTTGCCAAAGCCTGATTGATAAGTTTTAAGGACCTTCTTGATCTTAAAACTATTCCATAAATCCTTTAATGGAGTAGTATCACACCATCCACTACACATACTATATGAGAGGCAAAAAAAGACCACTTAGATAGGATCTTCCCAATCAGTAACTACAGGAACTAAAAACACAACAGGGGAAGAAAAAAAAAAGGCTACTCAGATAGGATGTTCCTAATCAATAATAATAGAGGAATGCCTGGGAACATTATCTGTTATCAAAGGAGGCTTATTTGCAAGATTTTCCTTCTTCATGTATTCCATTATGAATAATCACAAAAATAATGCTTCCTATAAACATTAAATGCTTGTTTCACAAAGCACTCTTCAATGACCCCTTAGAGGCCATGTGGTTTGGGGAATGATAAATTAACGAATTTTTTGCTTAACAGTATATAATAATTTCCACCTAGAAGCAATGCTAGCCTATCTTTTAATGCTTCAGGTGTGTGGCACTGTCTTCTCCTAGTTATTTGAAATAAACCTACATGATGACATTCATCTCTAAAGATATCCAGTTTCATCAATATTAAAAATGTACTTTTGCAGATAACCACTTTATCAATAGTTTCCTGCAATTTATTGAGAAGTATCAGCAGCAGCTGCTTCACCCATGACCTTCAAATTACATAGTCATTCATAGTTTTAAAATCTGTCGAAGCATCCTCAACCTACTTGAACTAAGGTCTTTTGGTGAATCTCTCTCTCCTCCGTCTCCTTTCTTCAAGTCTTTGAAGATGTTTAATGCTTTCTGCTGTTTCAACATGGTTCTCTATGGCATTCCACAAAGACTGAGATTTTTAATATACAATGCATGATTATTTCTCTAGTTTTTTAGTACCAACAACAATTTTCATATTTTTTTTTCTCTCTCTCTCTCTTTTTTTTTTTTTTACTTTCTCACATACAAAAAATCATTGCATGTCCGGTAAACAAAGACAAGTGCATTGCCCGGCTTAAGTCTTTTATGAATTCTTCTCTCTCAATTCAATTTAGCACTTAAAACTTTTCTTCCAATGAACAGCTTTTCTGGACTTCAGGCTTGCCTAATTTCTTAAAAGATCTTTTCACTTAATACTGTAAAGAAGACAATAGATAATGCACAATACTTTTAAACGAACATCCTATTAGAAGATCTAAGATATGACAAACAATCTACACACTCTCATTCAAACTCTTAATGCAATATAATCGTTTTTACTGGTACATTAGACTATGTTTTCAATAATGAATATGGGGAAAATTTTTGCAAGTATTCATAGTATGTGGTTAAGAGTTGAGATAAATGATAACAAGAGTTACATGTATGTTTGCAACACTATATGATTCACTGGTGACTCACTCACATGCGAAGAGAATGTGTTTTTATTTGGACCTCTAAGCAAGTGTGAGTGGGATACAGCTGTCAAGAGGATCTGAATTTCTTGAGAGTGTTGGTATAACAATGCTTGCAAACCCAGAAAGAAAATACTATTTACATTTAAAAATATGAGATTAGTGGGAAAAACAAAGATTGATCTGGAAAATAAGGCGACTAAATGAGTGTTCTGTCATAAAAGCAAACAGAAGAGAGATTATATAATGAACTATGCCAAGAATTTGAGAAAACATTGTTTTATTTTCACATAGAAACTTGAGACAGACTTAAGTGATCCTTAAGTGATCTGTTTAATTATTACTGCAAGTAACCTTTACACTTTTGATAAATCTTAGAAAATAATAACATAAGTTATAGTATATTTTGTTAGTAAAGAACATTTTCATATAACACAACAAATAATAGTTTCAGAAGACCACCAAGGAAGGAGCAAAAAAAAAAAAAAATAGTTGTCTTTGTATTCTTGTTAATATTTATTTTGAAGTTTCAAGTCTATGCTGCCTAGTAAGAATGCATCACCACCTTGTGGAAATTCCTTCAAACTACAGACACATGATCCCAAGATCCAGATGGATTCAACAGACTAATAGATCAACAGATTTCATTTCCACTTAATTTGACTATTATTTCTATGTAGCTCACAACTTAATATTAGACTCTCAACCCAGCTTCCCTCTTCAATGTTAGACCTATCTTTCACTTTCCCACCTGATGCTCTGCAGCCCCCTCAAATATCATAACTTCCTGACCAAATTCTTCATAATAGTTCTTTTTAAATTAGGGGACACTCATATAGTGTTCAGTTATCCAAGATAAACATTTTAGCTTTTAGCTAAGTCAATTATACAAATCTCCCATAAAAATCCACTCCAACTTAAAATTAGTGACCAAATTCTGTAAGTTATAATTCCTAAATGTCTTTCCCACTTACCCTCTTCTTTTTATTTCTATTAACAAAATCCTAGTTTATGCCTTCAAAATTGCATACCAAGGCCATTTTAAGAGTCTTATACCCACATCTATGCTTCTAGTGTCTCTTCTTCCCCCATTGCCACTGCTAATACTGCATCTCTTCCCTTGTTAATCAGTTTACTTGATTTAAACTGTCTTGGGCATTATGACCTCTAATAGTCTTATCATTGTCTGTATGTTCCTTGCCCTCTTTCCTACTAGTGTGCTGAATATCCGATGTTCCAACCATACACTCTACTTACTATGTCCCAAATATGCTCTATTGCCTTCTTACCTCTGCTCCTAAGCTCATACATACTCTCTTTGGCATGCCCTTAGAGCATATATGGATTTCAAAATCTTTATGAGTTTGAACATTTGTTTGAACATTTCTGCAGTGAAGTATAGTAAACTTGAAGATCTTTCTCAGAAAAATGGTTCTTCTCAATCTAAAAAGGCATTCCAATCTGGATGTTTAAGAGATACACGAGGTGTAATGGATATTCACTTGACAAGCTAGGCAGCTAAATCCATATTGGTAATGAGTGGCATTTTAAAAAGTTGACATATGAAGGAAGAGAGTGGCTCCTCATATATCTTATTTTGATTCATTTAGTTTGCTATATAGCTTTTGTTCTGTGTAAAATACTGAACAACTGTTTAATAGAGTTTAACAAGCATTTTGATCTTTGTTTGATATCCCAAATCTCCTTATTAACTTTGCATTTTAATCAAATGAATTTTATGTTTTTTCAAAAGAATCATGGATATAACTTTAGCATTTCAATAGATGATTTCTGTGTACTGGGCTAAATAATATAGGGTGACTTGATGAGAGGAACTGTCATAGAATGGCAGGTCTGGGTGATGACTGGGGCTGGGCACAGGTTTAGAATCAGATTAGATCGCAATTGCAACAGAGGTTTTCCAAAAGATTTGGCAAGATTGTAAGGAAGCAAAATAGATCACCTTTAAGCAATATATACTAGAGACAGATCAGATTCAAAAGAAGATTAAACAGAGGAGGCAGTCTTTGGTCAATTTTTAAGCAGCACCAGGGAGAGCTCCCTGCATATGTCAGTCTCCACTTGGCAGGAGACAGATGGTGTATTCTTTTACCACTGGCAGCTAGAAATTGTTCAGATGGACCTTATTCCCAAAGGTAGTCTATCTGATAGCATAGATCTTCAGTCTGTTTAGTCACATCTCAGTCATCAGTGGAGGAGGCTTCATTCTCATAAACCTGAAAATTATTGGGATACTAACCCAGGTTGATTTGGAGCTTGGGTTAGAAGATTAATTTTGGTGGAAAGAAGATTCTCCTAAAGTCTCAAGTTCTTTGTGGTCAAAGGTTTTGTTTGTTTGTTTGTTTTCCTCTATTTTATAATCACCCAGGAGAAATGGGCTGAAAAGAGTCACCTTGCCCAAAATTATACCCTCCCCCCCACAGGACAGCCCACAGCCAGTGACTAGTTGATTCAGTGTTACAAAGGCCAAGCTCTCTTTTCCCAACTCAGAGCAACTCTGAAGAGCCAATAAAGTTTCAAACCCTTCATGGTATCAGCTGAGGCCTCACTGAGATGGTAGCACAGTGCAACTTCTTATTTAGCCCAGTTCTGTTTCAGTCTCTTCTCCAAGTGTTGATTCTGAGAATATCCACCATGGAAAACACATTAAACAACCAGATAGAATAATTCAGCTAGTTTCCATCCGTCCAAGTCCATCATTAACCACCACAGTGTTGATACAATGGACACATAAATATAGTAGCCATAGTGGCAGAGGTGGTGGCTAAGCATGGGCTAGAGACCATGGGTTCTCACTCACCAAAGCTGATACAGCTACTGCTGTAGCTGAATTCCAACCTGCTAGTAACAGAGACCAACACTGAATACTTAATATGGCCCTGTCCTTTGAAGAAACAAATTAATCATTTGGTGGCAAGTCTATTACATTTGATCCCTTCTACCATGGTAAGGGGCGCTGATATACCTTGTTGGTGACTGACATGTATTCCAAGTGTGAGTGTGACTTTTTTGTCTGTAGAGGTTTAACTAGCACCATCATTCAAGGGCGTCCAGGATATTTGATACACTAACACATCATCCCTTATAACTTTGCATCAGACTTATGGTTCCACTTCACCACATAGGAGGTATGATAATGAGCACATGACCATGAAGTCCACTGGTCCTGTCACATATTACACACACAGTGGCTTATGGCCTCATAGACCATGTGATGATCTATCCAAAGCACAGCTAAGATGCCAGCTTGGAGATGTTGCTATGCAAGGATGATGGTATTATCCTCCAGGACAGTGTATACACAGTAAACAAATGACTATTACAGAATCCAACAACCCCCACAGATAGAATACATAGGTCTGAGAACCAAATGATAGAAGTAGCAGTGCTTACCATGTGCTTACCATGATTCTCAGTGACCTACTTGGAGAACTTATACTTCCCAAATCTGTAACTCTGTCACCAGGGAATACAGAAAGAGTCACATTGAACTTTAAACTACAGCTGTTGCCTAAACGCTCTGGGCTCTCCACCATCACAAAGGTACGAGCAGGCAAGAAGAGAAATTAAACCCAGGCAGGACTAATTAACTCACCTCATTGAGAGGAGGTACGGTGGCTGTTACACAGTAGGGACAGGAGGGAATGGATGTGTTTGGCATTCAGCTTGTTAACCGGGATGTCTCGTGGATATGTACAGCAACTTTAGAAGAGCACGGTAACCAGGAGCTTGGACCCTTCGGGCATGAGCGTTTGGTCATCCCACCAGATAAGCCATCTAAACCAGCAAAGTTGCTAACTGAGAATAAGGCAAATCCAGAATAGATAATAGAGGAGGGAGATGCTAAGTATCAGTTGCAGCCTCAAGATCAACTTCAGCAGCAGAGGCTGTAGCTCAACCTTTCAACTTTCTTTTCTCTGTTCTCCTAAGGAAAAGAGTCCCAACCGAGTCCAGACTGAGTTACTCTCAGCCTTATATAAAGCACGTGTAAACAAGTAATTCAAGGGTTGGACAGTCACGGATGTTGTGCTGTCCTACCCAAATCCATCTTCAAAACTGACAAAATGATTTTTTCAGCTGCTTTGAAGTTTATTGAAGGCTCTCAGATCTCTTCTCATCCCCTTAGAATTACTACCAGCTTAAGAGACCTGTTTTGTCTCTCAGAGCAGTCCATATCCAATGACTAGTAAATATGGAGTTATAAGGGCTAGGCTTCCTCACCTTAACTTGGGACAAGCTAGAAGGGCCATCCCAGCTCCAGAGCAGCCTACAAGGTTGGCTAAAGTCTTTGTTGCATTTGCATCAACTTGCCCAACTTTTGCCTCTTCCTAACTGTGCTTCCATCCCTTTTCAAAGAACAAACTTTATGCATACTAATCTTCCATTTTAAAGTTTGCTTCCCAGGGCACTCCATCAATGACAACTACTAATAGTAAGTGGATCCTATATTTTTATGGATGATATACACTTCTGTTAATGACTACAACAGATAACCTTCATGGCCTGTAAAAGAAATTCTGATTCTATTATAAATATTTAGTTATACTATTAATGTGCTCAACTGGTTGAAAAGTATAAGCTCTCTGGACTGATTCTCATTTTTACCCAATAGGAATGTAGATATATGCACTTCAAAACATCCTTAACTATTGGGGAAAATATACTTAATAGTGAAGAGAACTGAAGTTGTAAGGCCTTAGTGTCTATATCCCATAATCATAGACAAAGATTACATCATATATATAATTTAATTTTTAATAAATATATCCCAGGTTTTAGTTTCAGGAAGCTCATTATTCAAGTAGCGCAATGTTTGAATGAGCAATTTTCAAATAATTCAAACACATCAATACACATTTAATATCCAGGTGACTATGAAAATAATCCAATACCTTTTTTAATGAGTCAAAAGTCATTTTAGGATCCTATTACATTAGAGGTTTATCAATATAGACATTGTAATTTAGACTCACAGGAACAACTGCTACGAAAGACTTCTGATCCATCTACTGTTGGACCACAGAATGATTATTACACTGTCACAACCCATTTTGAACTACATATTCTAGGTGCAAAGGCCACCAGAGACCATCATGCTATCCTTTAACTGTATCCCATAGTTATAAAAAAAATAGATGATGTGCTTGTTTAGCTTTCAAGTTATAAACTAATTGGTCAGTATGTGTGACTTAAGAATAACTGGGGAAAAAAGTGAACAGTATGAGTAAACAAATGCAAAAATGTGATAAGTCGGTGTTGAGTATCACGTGTACCTATCCCCTCTGCTCCATGGAAATTGTTGTCAGTGAGAAGCTCCTTCATTAGCATCTTTGCTCACAAAAGAAGACAAGGTTGTTCTGATATATTTCCTCTGAACAACTACAACTCACTTTATGAATACATCTGACATGCACTGAATATATTGCAGCACTCACCCTACCTTGTTGTCAAGGAAACAAACATCACCATCACTTAGGAAGTAGAGAAAAGAGATCTGTAAAAGAACAGAAATATATTGTATATTGCAGGGTAAGAATTCCTTTCTCTGAAAGAGAACTTGATGAGTTTCCCATTTTAATGAATTGAACCCAAACTCACTGCAAAGCATAAAATCTGAGCATGACAGATAAGATGCTATAAAGAATGCTCACTGAGGGCAAAATAATAACAAGTGTGAATTGGCTTTATATTTACAGATAGATTCACTACAGAGTATACTCATTATACCCAACATAGGTATGCCATATCCACATCTGAAAATTATTAAACTGGCTTAATTTAGTGAATTAATCACTTTTAAAAAATAGCAAATATAAACAGTTGACTAAATGCAACTGATTCATTTCAAATTGTAAATTCATTTGCTTGGGAGATAAGGTTTTGTTAAAGTCAATGTACTAAAATGATTAAGAACTCAGCTTCTAATTCAAATATCCTTGTAATCAAACTGCAGCTAATTTCCAAAGGGAGAGAAAAGGATGGCTCTTTCAGAGGGTTTTAAATGAAAATAATGAAGGGATTATTTACAGAGGTGTGGGAAAGTAGAAGGAAACAACAAGAGATGGCAAAGAACCTCAGGACCAGCAAAAACGAAAGCCATTACTACCCCCAAGAACTCAAGGAACGGTATTGCCAGAATTTGGTGAGAGTGGAAAGAACACCCAATAGAAGCTATAGCTGCATGGGGAAGCAGACCCTCTAAGCAACAAGGCAGGAAGGGAGAGGGAGTGACAGTACAATAATGAAAAGTAACACCATTTCTCTCTTTTTTCACCACAAAGCTCGCTGAGCTCTCCCTTTAGTTGAAGCCAATCAGAAGCCAGGGAAAAAGACAGCCTGGATGATGCAGTGTGAATAGTTCAGCTTTCCAGAGAAGAGCAGAGTAGAAAATTGATCTAGGGAAGCAAATGGAAAATGATATCCAACATATCCACTTATTAGTTATATTTTCCAAGACATATTACTTAATCTATGTATCTGTTTCATCATCTCTAAAATACAGTTAATAATAGTAACTTTCTTACAGAGACGTTGTGGAACTAGTATATGAAAATGGCTAAAAAAAACCCGTAACAATTCAATAAACCTTACTGATTATTGTTTCTCCAAGTCAGTTTTTTTTTTAATGAAAAATATCAAAGTGTTCATGCCATGAAATGTGGAGAAGGTAACTCAAGAAGTTGAACATTTAGAAGATATTCAAAACATAAAGCCCTAAATACATACAACCATGTTAACATTAAACAGAATATTAGTTTGACATTTTTTGCATTCTTCAAAAAAGAAAATACTTTTCAAATTATAAAAGTAATTCATTATTAGTTGTGAATGTGTAAACACAGTCTCTAGTTTTAATCTCCCTATAGCAGAGACATCAATTTCTTTCACATTAATAGGCTAGTTGGGGTGTGTGGTCTGCAGACAGAAAAAGGGCTCCCCAAAGATGTCCATGTCCTAATCCTCAGAATCTGTGAATACTTTACCTTATGAGGCAAAAGGGATTTTGCTGATAGGATTAAGTTAAGGATTTTGAAATGAAGAGATTATCCTGGATTACACGGGTGGGCTCAATGTAACCACAAGGGTTCTTAGAAGAGGAAGACAAGAGGGTCAGAGTGCGAGAAGGAGCTGAGATGACAGAGCAGAGGGTGGAGTGATTGGAGTAAGGGGCCCGGAGTCTAGAAATGCATGTAGACTCAGAATCTGGAAAAGGCAAGGAAACTAACTTTCCCCTAGAGCCTCCAGAAGGAACACAGCCCTGTAGACAACTTAAATTTAGGACTTTTGACCTCCAGAACCATAAGATAATAAATTTGTGTTATTTTAAGCCACTAAATTTGTGATAATTTGTTACAGTAGAAACAAAAATCGAATACAGGGTCTGGGCTAATTGTTTCTCTCTGGCTCCCCAGATCCATTTTCTATTCTTCTCCATTTTGATCAGTGCCACAGAAGGCTAACCTTTGGCTTGTAGCTGATATCAATGAATGGGAGGTACTGGTAGGCAATGGGAAGCCTGGAAGAGAGAGGCTAGAGTATTTATCCCTATGTAACCCACCATCACAGCCCTTTTGGCCATAGGCGTCCTCCCTTCCCCAGCTTCCAGGATCCAAGGCATAGAAATGATTACAACTTCCCACTGTTGCTAGCCCCAAATGCTTTACCGCCCTGTTGGTTCCCTTAACCGTACCCCTACCCACACTTCCCTAGATAGTCCCTTCATTAATAACTCTCGTTAAGTCTTTTGAGTGTGCCATCTCTTTGCTGCCAGAACACTGTCCAATTCAACACAGAACATCTTTTTCATAACTATTCATTTAAGATTCAATTAACTGTGGGACCCCTGAGTGGCTCAGTCGGTTGAGCATCTGATTCTTGATTTCAGCTCAGATCATGATCTCTGAGTCGTGGAGTCCAGCTCCACATGGGGCTCCATGCTCAGCGGGGAGTCTGCTTGAGGATTCTCTCCCTCTCCCCCTGCCCTTCCCCCTGCTTGCATGCATGCTCTCTATCTCTCTCTCAAATAAATAAATAAGACTTTCTTTTTTTTAAAAAAAGGATTCAACTAATTGAGTCTTAAATTGTCCTTGAGGTGCTCTGAAGGAATTCCAAGCATAAGAAAGTTTGATAGTACAACAGTCTACCAGTAGTTAAAAGTTGAATTTGTTCATCTTCCAAACTGAATTATAACATCTGTCCCCACTATAGAGAAACCGAATCCTCACCTATTAACACACACACACACACACACACACACACACACACACGCTTATAGTGGCTATTCATATTTACAGATAAGAAATAACATTTACAAAAAATGTCACCAAAAGACATTTTTCAAAGAGAAAAAAATGGGTTTTAGGCACTTTTAAAACTAATTAGCAAAGGCAGAAAGAAGAATAGAGACATTTTTCATGAGGTAATACAATTCACTGCAATCCTGAAGGTCAGTTAGATATAACAGATCATTACAGGAATAAATAAATGGTAAATAGAATTTAATTTAAAAAATGTGTGTGCCCATCAGGAGCACATTTGTTTTATTTATAGTCTATTAAACCTATTACCATGGCTGTTTTTAGAAAACATAACAAAGTGATGCCAAATATCTGGACTGATCAAAAAAATTTAGTCCATCTTTTGGAGATCTGCTATAATATGGAAAATAAATATCCAAATGACTGATATCCAAAATACATTTATCACTTTACATTTGGCTCTTTTATACTGTGTGTATAGATAGATCAACTTAATTATGCCCAAGTGAGAGCTGGGTCAGAGTTGCCAATAGAAGGAACTTTCTTCTGTATGTACTTAAATCACAAACATTCACACTTCATAGAATTTGATAAATTAGGTAAGGTAATAAAATGGCATAATTTTTACAACCCTCTACCAGTCCCCTCAAATTAGTTAAATAACTGTACTTCAGTTATTTCTCCATCTTATAAATAATCAAACCCTACAGATTAATTTTTGCTGCAGGCAGATGATGAAAGATTCTGGGAAATAAAGCTAAAGTTCCCCACCAAGTGGGCTTGAGATTTGTCACAACAATTAAAATTGGTTTTGGTTCCCATTTTGCTATAGATTCTACCTCTGCTCACTGTATTCATGGATGAATGTCACAAAGAGCAGAGGACTGGGGATGGTTCAATGCGTATTACTGCTCCTGGACATGCCACAAAGAGTCTTACATATACAGACATGATAGTATCTGTTCTATATTCTCACTGAAACAAAGACAGAAGAACAGGCTTCACTCTCTAGATAATGCATATTTTAAAAATGCCTCAAATCAAAGGATTGTAAAAATATAAATCTAGTTGAATATGCACATTGAGATTATAATTTTAGCACTTGCTTTTAGCTATAAAATAGGTTCCTATCTCTAAGGCATATTAAGAACAGACAAGATTTATGCTCATGTTGTCCGTGTTAAACACTTGTTTGAACTACACTGAGCTGCCTTCATTAGACTTACAGGTATTTGTTAGTAAAACATAATATGCTTGAAATACACACATATGTGTAAATACCTGCATTTTCAAGGTCATTTAACATTTTTACACAATATTGTAATAAATAATTTTTACTTTGTAAAAGAAGTGAGATGAAACTCTAATGTATATGATAATTGGTCTGTCTTTGTTATGAGGTATTAGCTTCTGTTTAACTTGATGTATACTGTATTATATGTGTCAAATTTAAGCTATAATGTGATATTATATCACACATTACATCATGGATAGTACTTATAAAATCTTTATACAACATTAATGAATATGTGCTCATATTAGTGTTTATTGGCATATTACATATATATACTTAATATATATGTATACATGTATATATACATAATGTACACATACACATACACATATACATAATGTACATCCATATATACATAATGTACATGTATATATATAAATTGCCTGGCATCTCTAAGAAAAAAATAAAACTGTATATTTCTACATGGCTAGAAAAATATAATAATCATCAGCAAATTATTAACTAGCAATTCAATCCTTAATGTACTTGTGATTCTTAAGTCTTTTGCCATTTGAACAGAAACAGATCTACCATATCCTTCTTAATGCTACTACTATCACTACCACCAATGACAATAACTGTAGTAATAATAGTAATGATGATAATAATAATAATGCTATCATTACTGCTATCACTACAATGCCTATAGAATCAATCTGCTTGGTATTTACAAATTATTTTCACATCAATTATCTTAGTTTTTTTCACATCAGCCTTGTGATGTTAAAATATACTCTTTAATATTAGAGGTATAGAGGTATGCATTGCAGGTGGTAGAACAGGAAGATTAGACTTATCTGTCTCATATATCTCTTGCAACTAAGACTTGCACTTTACCTTCTCTATGAGTAGACTTTCCATGCATGACTTCAGGAAATCTGAAGCAGATATATTCAAAATGCACTTTCTGGGTTGGTGCTTAAAAACCAACCAAACCTCAGCTGATGTGGGGCTGCCTCAACCCACCAGAGGCATCAACTGAGAGCAATGAGGGTACTTCAGTGGCCAAATAGGAATAGGGAACAAACCTAGAATGGACAAACCAAGGCTGGGAGAATGGCCCAATCCAGATCACCTTGTTGGTCACTTGAGCTCAGTCAGAACCAACATGGACATCCGAATGACTCTCATAGAGTTCAAGGTTTGGCAGGATATCTCCTCAAGCATCCTGGCAATAGTACCATAAGATGTGGAAGGTGCTAAAGATCATGGTGCTTCATCATGGTGCCTTCTCAAGAGGCAGCAATGCTATTCACTTTCCCTTTGATTCACCAGGTGACCTGGATATGAAGCAACATTTCAGTTTACAGATTGCAGGAGGCACGTGTATAGAATACCTGGCAAGATCAAGGATCAAGAAACTGAATAATGAATTTGGTGCCTTTTTGGCTGCTAAGCTGATCGATGGTAATTGCTTACTCACCTCAAGCAAAGACTTGATGTAAATGCATATTCTGTGGCACCTTTCCAGGAGTTACAGAAAGAAGATTCAGTATTGTGCTTACCTTACACCTTTTTCAAAAACATTTAATGGAAAGATTTGTGGAAGATTTCATCCTTTGAATATTGAAATCCAATTCATACACTCAAAGATAACTTCCATTTTCTGACTTTTTCCCCAAGAAATTACAAATTATCCTTACTAATTTAGACAAGCAATCCACATTTCCTTTCAGATAACTGTGTAATTACTTTGTAGAGAAGGTTTATAACCCTTGAAAGACTAGAATTGTGAGAAATGCACAATATTCCAGATGGAACTTCAGAATGAATTTGGAAAGGGCCACTTCCTCTAATAGAAAGATGAGAGACCCGAGTGGTTGTTCGACTAGTGGGTAGAATCTCTCTCCCTCCAACGTTGGGGAGAAAAATCATTATAGACTAGGCCTATTTTGGGCCAAGGACATTTTGATGAGTAGATAAGAAGGAAATCTCTGTAAATGCTGGAGGAGAGTTGAACTGTTCTTCATTTTGTCTCAGTTGGAAGTATTTATTTGCCCACCCAAAAAGCTTCCCAAAATATAGCTTATTGAGATTATTAAAAAAGATAAATATTTAGAAGGACACAACATACTCAACATATTTTTAGAAAATGTTGTTGATATTAGCAGCAGCAGCTAGTTGTTTATTTCATACAATTTTGAAACAAAGACCAATCAAGATAAACCCTACAAGTTCTCACTAATATACTGATTCTGGAAGTGATAGTTAATAATGTTTTTCTCTCAACAAAGTAGATATAGTAGATGTTATATATTATGTATCATAAACATGTCTATAGATAGCTTTAGAGTAATGCTTTCTCTTAAAAAGCATATAAGTATATATACATGATACATATATAAAGCATGTATTTCATATATGTATGTATATATGTGTGGTATGTGTGTGCATCCCACCAACATTGGACATTTCAAACAACATGGAAATGTCTTGAAATAAAGTCTAGAATTATTAACTACATTATATTCGTACATATATGATTATGTGTGTAATGGACTGATTAAAGGCAATATATTACCTCATTTGTGTCTCTCTTTTTCTCTCACTAGAGAGATTCTCTGGGAGAAAGAGTAAAGCAGCTGCTGACATCCAGAAACTTGGTCTGACCCTTACAGCTGGGCCTTAGTGTTGCTAGTTGTTAGGAGCTGGCTTGGCCCTCCCAGCTAAGACTCAGTTTTCTCCTATTTGACTGACCAAAACAATCTCACAGAATATCAACATGAGGCGAGGTTTCTTTGTCACTGTAAAGAAAAAGACCACTTCACAATTTTGTCTAAGCACAGATCACTGCACAAACCACAGAAATATTAAACATCTCCTGGCTAATTTAAGTGATTGCTGCTTCCTTACAGCTTTATTTTCCTTCTAGTCATCCCTCCTTCTAGAAAAGATTTATTAAGATACCCAATCATAGAATTTTCCTCACTTCTTGATAGCTCCCAATCCAGAGTTAGCAAACCTCCATTTCCTTGACTCCCCCCACCAAAATCACCAAACCAAGGCACGAATCCTCTAAATCCCTTCTAACACCATTTTACTAACACACTACACAGTTCTCCATGGTGTGCAGTCTCTCTTGCTGCAATGAACAATAAACCCAGCTTGTTCAACTACAGGTGAATTCCTAATGGTCTATTGGATGGAAGGCATTAACAGACATGAACATTCGATGACAATATCATATATTGTGTGATTCTATTTTTAATAAATATAGATGTATATATGTAGAGATAGATAATTACATGTTTTATTATATATATATATATATATATATATATATATATATATATGAGGGCTTTCATTTTTGACTCTTGTGGAAACTTACATGTTTAATTAACATGTTTTTTATATTAATTTTGAAATCACATTTTTTAACTTATTCTTTTATATATTTTCCCTTACATCTCCAGATACTGTAACAGTTAGGAATTGTATTTGGTTGCAAGCAATAGAGATGTCCCTGTCTATCTGGCCAAAGGAATGAGAAGTTCATTCTCTGAATATAAAGGAAGCCCATGGGTTGATAGTTGTGGTAAGCAGAATTCTAAGATGGCCTCCAAGCTTCTCACCTCCTGCTACACATGACTTTTGAGTGTGGACAAGACCTGTGAATATGATGGGATGTCACTCCATGATTAGGCTATCATATGTGGCAAAGGTGAAAGGACTTGACAGATGTAATTAAGGTCCCCAATTGGTCATTTTTTGAGTTAATCAAAAGGGAGGTTATCCTGGGTCACCTGACTTCATCAAGCAAAATCTTTAAAAGGGGGAATGGGCTCTTTCTGAAGAGAGAGACTCTTCTGATGGCCTTGAAGAAGGTAACAGCCATCTTGTGAACTATGGAGATGGCCACATAGAGAAGTCCTGAACTACATGCTGAGAGTAGTCCCTGGCCAACAGCTAGCATGAAAATGGGGACCTCAGTCTGTAACAACTGCAAGGAAATAAATTATGCCAATATCCTGAGTGATCTCAGAAGCAGAATCTTTCCCCAGTCAAGGCTCATGATGAAAATGCTGGCTGGCTGATGCCTTGATTGAAACCTTGTGAGACCTAGAGCAAAGGACTCATGCCCAGACTCATGACCCAAGGAAACTGAGATAATAGGTGTTGTTTCAAGCTGATAAAATTGTAGTAATTTGTTACGCAGCAATAGATAATACAACAGTTCAGAAATGATATGACGGCTCTAGAAAATAAACAGAGATCCAGGCAACCCTTCCATCTACTGGTTTTGCATAGCTTCTTCCTCAAGGTTATCCCAAAGACACAAGGTGGCTGTTGGAGCTCTGGCCACAGGTTCTAATCAAGGAGAGAAAAAAATAGGAGCAAGGGAGGTACATGCTAGTTGTTTGTTGACCTTTTAAGTAGTTTTCCCAGAAGACCTACACAAAAACCTCCACTTCTACCTTACTGACCACTCCTATCTACAGGAGAAGCTAGGAAATAGAGTGTTTTATCTGGAGATATCTAATAAGCAAGCAAACAAAACCAGAATTCTATTAGCAAGAAAGAAGACGGGTGGGAGGGAATGGACATTTGGTGAGTAAATAACAGTCTCTTCCACAAAGAGAAAAACAAAGGAAAAACACATTTCCTGACATCAGTTTTTCAATGTCCTTTTTTTCTGCTTTGAAAGTTTGCTGGTAGGAGAGAATTTTCTAAGCAGAATGCCTATAGAAGCACAGAAGCATAGCAAAAAGCAAGCTTCTGACCAGAGTACAAAGAAATGTTTTGTTGTTTTTTTTAAAGATTTTATTTATTTGACAGAGAGAGAGAGACAGCCAGAGAGGGAACATAAGCAGGGGAGCAGGAGAGGGAGAAGCAGACTCCCCACTGAGCAGGGAGCCCGATGTGGGGCTCGATCCCAGGACCCTGGGACCATGACCTGAGCTGAAGGCAGATGCTTAACGACTAAGCCACCCAGGTGCCCTAAAGCAAAGTTTCTAATCAACGCCAATATTCTTAATCTTGCTCCATCTCTTCTGCCCACAAATGCCTTCTGCCCTTCCGCGTCTTTAACAGTCATTTGGTCACCCACTGGGTTCATGTCCTGTCCTGTGGAAAGACCCACAAAAATGAGCCACTGCCTGATCCTTTCCTTGATCAGTGTTTAAACCCCAAACCCAAAACATGAAGAGAAATAAACCTTCTATTTAAGCACTATCACATTTAAATCACTTCCCTTTACCCTTCGCCCTGCCTCACAGAAACACACAGGCTAGTGTGTTGCTGAATGATTAAAGACAGAACCAACATGACTACTTGAAGATCAGATATAAAGGTCACTTCACAGCAACTTAAGTTTACAAGGAAGAAGGAATAAACTAGGGACATGCTACAGACCCATCCACAGTGGGCAGAAAGAGGAAGGTGGCTAACCTGCCTGGGAAGCCTTAGGCTGCAGCCAGGTATTGGAGGCAGTGCCCAAAGAAAGCATATGAAGAGCTCAGATGTAAATCAGGCTGACTCTAGGACCCACTGGGTGACAGAACAGAGTGTTCAGGAATCAACCACTGCCATCTGAGGAAGTTCAGCCAAAGGCAGCAGGACTCCAACAATCTGGCTGGGAGATAATTTGATAGTTCATTAAAGATCTGCAAAAAGCCAAAGGTTTATAGTAATGGTGTAGAAGTGGACTCTCTCCCTAAAAACTTAAGAGTTTTTGAAGATGGTAGAAAGCCCAATACCTAAACAAGTAGAAAATCATATCATAAAAAAATTACCCCCCAAAGCACTAGAAATTAGAGAATAATTTTACTTTGGGGAAAGCAGGATATTTGAGATGCCTTCTTGAAAGTGTATGCTGGAATCCCTAACGCTGATATTACAAGAGGACAGAAAAGTGCTTAAAATTACAGGATTAGGTCACAGAAAATTCAGATTGGTGTTCTTGAGCAACAACTGACAAAACACTGGTCAGGCCAATGGTTGAGGTAAGTTTCTTCTTCTCTCCCCTTCTCTCTTCTCCCCTTATTCTCTTCTTCTCTTTCTCAAGTGCCTTATTTTATCACATACAATGCTGTGCATTTGCCCTCACTGTAAAAAGTACATAATAATGATAATAATCATAACAACAATAATAATAAAGAATAAGGTGGGGTGCCTGGCTGGCTCAGTTGGTTAAGCGGTTAAGCATTTGACTTCATCTCAGGTTATGATTTCAGGGTCCTGAGATTGAGCCCCCCTTACCCCCACCAACCCGTCAGACTTGGCTCTCACCATGGAGTCTGCTAGTCCCTCTCCCTCTGCTCCTCCCCCTCCTCTCTCTCCCTTTCATAAATAAATAAAATCTTAAAAAAAAAAAAAGAGTAAGGCAACACAATACTCAGTTTCTTCCCTTCTTGGAATCTATTTTTAACAGCTTTATTGAAGTATAATTGACATATGATAAACTGTACATATTTAAAGTGTATGATTTGGTAAACTTTGATTGATATATATATACACATATATATATGTGAAACTATCACCTCAGTCAAGATAATGAACCTCCAAAAGATACATCACTTCCAAAAGTTTCCTGAATCCCCTTTGCAATCCCTCACTGTTGCCTCTCCCTGTCACCAACCCCCATCCCCAAGCCCCAGTGGATCTGTCACTCTACATTAATCTGTGTATGTCCTAGAATTAATGGAATCATACAGTGTATCCATTTGTTGGTCTGATTTCTTCCATTCAGTCTATTTATTTTGAGTTTTATCCGGGTGATAGCACATATCAATAGTTCATTTCTTTTCATTGTTAAGTGGTATTTCATTGTATATCACTTTTTTTAGGTCTTTTTTGTTTCCTTTTTAACATCTTCCTTTTTTTCTTTCTTACTGTCAGCATAACAAGCTTATTATAAAAAACTTTCATAATCATATAAAAGGAAAGAAAGAGGTAAAAATCACCTACAGAAAGCCTCAGTATATAAGTTAAAAAGAAACAAAACGAAACAAAAATACCTGAAGACTAAAGAGCCTTTATGAGTGTCAAGGAAGTAAATCTTGACCAGTTAGTCGGTGCACCTGGATAAAACCGAGAGATGCTATTTCAGTTGTGGTGCCCTTGCTTAGAGTCCTGTAAACTGCACTGTGTGGGGCTACCTATTCGGTCTTCCAAAGGCTGTCATGTAACATGTTTTGCTTATACAAAAGGTGCCTCAGTGAGGAGAGATGATGAAATAAGGCAAGATGCTAAATCTAAGAAACACAAGGTGTATACATCAAAAAGTTCTGGAGACCCACAGGCTAATGACAATCAATAATCTTCATAAATGGGTACTACCCCCAAAGTTTATGGCCTGAGCCCAGAGAAGGAATGCAATTGTGATTACCTGTGCTATCAGGAGTTTTTCTACTGTTGAACCGCAACTAATTTTCCTTTTTTTTAACATTAAAAATCCTTAGGTGTTCCCCATTGGCCAGGATATACACTCAGCAGCTGCTTCTTTCAGCCTAGCAAAGATCAACCTGACCTTGGCCAATCGGCTTGTACTTTGAAGAGTGTACTTTGTGAAACATGTGAGTAGAGAAGTATTCATGCTTGGCAGAATTTGCTGTCTCTTTTGCTCAGTATTTTACCCTGATTAATCCCCATCCATCTCTCTCTGCTGCTGCCACTACCAATGCTGTCAGTCTCATATTTCTTCTCTATAGCAGACGCCTTTCAAATGTTGTTGGATCCTGGCTGGGTGTGACCTTTTATGGGGCACTGCTGCCTCCTCTCAGGCTTTTATGGGCCTGTCGGTTCGTGCACGTGTGCAGACATTCTGACCCCGTGACCTCCAGAATAGATTCTATGAGAACAACTGTATCGGACCTTTTCAACATTTTGGACAGCCAAACCTTCTCAAGTGCACGGGTGCGAAGAATGCTCCCTGGTGGTTTTGGCTTACGTTCTTCTCACATCCGAAGAAACGGTCTGGGAGGACGTGAAGCCAGGTCAGAAATGCTAACGTCACAGCAATGTTGCCAGCAGCCCTTCAGGTTTGAGCATCAGGCAGTGCTTTCACATCTTTCTGCTTTTATTGTGGTTTAAGGGAACAGTTCCAAATATATGAATTACACTTTCTGGTATAATCCAAACTGTAGAGAAAACAGTGGCTAACAAAAACTCTAGAAAACTTCAAAGCCATTTTTAAAAAATTCCTTCTCAGATCTAGTCTTTTCTCCTTTCTGAGTCCTGAATCTTGTTGCTAAAGGAACCTGCTTTACATAGACTTTTTTTTTTTTAAATGGAGGAATCCATTTTATTGTATTTCCAGCACTTTTGGTTTGCATGTTCTGTGCTGTTACCGTTTACCAACAGTGAGCTTACTTTTGTAAGCATTCTAGTATATGTTTAAGGATGCAAAGCAACTTTTAAAAATTGCCAGTCTACTTCTCAAAGAGAAAAAAAGAAACCTCTTAAATTGGAGTTTTAAAGTTTTAAATGCCAGATTATAAAAATAACTATATAAAGTCTACTTTTTCCTAGTCTTCATCTACTTTCCCAACTTCCATCTACTAATAAGGATCTGGATTTTGCCCTTAAATGCACAGTCTATCAGGATGAACTGGGTCACTGAGGCCAGTTCCTTTCCTTTGTTTCTCTTGACATTGACCCCACTAGTCTCTTTCCTCAATAAGCTTTCTCTTTCTCTTCTCAAAACTGAATACTTTCCTCATCTTAGCCTAACACCTATTTTCATCCTCTTTTTTGATGGCTGATAAAGTCATGCACACTCAATTCTTCCTCTACCGCCATATTCAAAAAGAGTAATTTTCCATCCACTCACCTTTTCTTCCATTTTGAGATCTGTACTCATGTTTCTTCCTCACTGCTGGCATAATTCAAAAGAATATATTTGCCCTGGCACAGCACACCAAAGTCACGTCAGCATTTCTGCAATGGCTTGAGTACAGGACTATGGAGAGGCATATCATGTGACATTCGGGACAGCTAAATCAACATCTCAGGATTGGAAGGAATATGCCATCAAGACCTAAAAGATATGATTTTTCTTTTTCATACACCATACAAGAATCCGAAGCCAGTGAAACTATATACAGTGCTTCTCATCACTATCACCAATGGTTTGTAGGACTCATAAAAAGGAGGGTGTATAATAAATTCTAAGATGAGGCCAAGAAGATGAAATAGCACATTGTGCCACATTCTGAAGTGAGATATAAAATAATTTGGGTCCTGATATTTAAGTGAAAGTCAGCAGGATGCTAGTTATGGGTAATAATATAATTTCTGATTTAGTGTTACAGTTCAAGATGCAGTGATCTTTCTAGGCTGTTACATGTATCTAGGGAGTAGGGAACGGATTCTTAAAATATGGCAAAACATCAATTTAGCTACAGTCAAGTGAGAGCATACATCTTATAATAATAGTTCAATATTTTTATAACTAGATTGAACACTCTGATAGGAGAGTGGATAGCTACATATTTGTTACATATATGAATCTTATTATTATTACTATATTTTGATAATAAACCCTAACTAGCCACTATGGAAAGAAGTTTACACTTGCTCTTTTACTTTATATTAATTCTTGTAAATTATGATGAGGTGATACTATCTTGTTATACAGTTATGTTAACTTTAATATATCAATATTTACATTTAAATAAAGATGAGCACAATACTGTCAAAGCACAATATTTCATTATAGTAATTCCTTAAGCATTATCGATGACTTTTTCAGATTCTATTTCTTGCTGCTATCATGTGATCAGAGATTTCAGAACAGTTAAATGAAAAAGTACAAATTTTAAGTGCACAGCTAAAATAAAATGAGACTGTGCAAAACAGGAGAGGATTTTCTTATGGTATTAATCTGTAGCAACCTAGTTATGTACCATCATATTTGATGGGATTTCTGTTCTCGAAGTTTCGGATTTTGTTCTCTATAGAAACACCTCCGAATATCAATTTTAAGCCTGCTAATTATTTTCTTGGACAGAGGGTGTTATGTGTATAAGAAATAGCATTTCAAACTTTTCTTTATGGCATTAACTTATAACATAAAAATGATGTTACATTAGCATATAATTATAATATATAAATTATATATAAAATGTGCTATACACTTTTGATATCTTTCATATAGATGGGTGTGGAATATATACAATCCATAAACAAAGCCAGTTAAAATAGACCTCTATTACCATTATTATATTTTCACTTAAATTTTTTTGTTTTTCTTCTTTTGGATCAAATTTTGTACAGTGGAGGCACTGCAGACATGAGTCAACAATAGACAACTGAGAAAAGATATCAAGGTAATTGTAACGTCTTGGCTGGTGAACTCTTAAATCAACAAAGGAGCCCTCTCTCTGCTAATCAGCCCAGGCGGCTCCCCCGCCTGACAGTAGAGCACCGAAGTGAATCTACGCTGCGGGGTTTCTCTCTTGTTTTCCAATTCAACGTTTGCAACACAAAGTGAATAGAATAAACTTGAAAAAAATGACAACTAATACGTTGGGGTGTCTATATTTTGAGGATGATATTAAGAATTAAACTATTTTTTTAATACTGTGTACTAATAACTATAATGTCATTTCCCGACGCCGCCAACAAGGCGAATGAAGAGGGAATGTTTGTCCTTACAATTTTCTGGAATGTAGGCACTCAGAGAAAGTTGAGCCTCTGGAGATGGCATATTGAGGTGATTTGACAGAGTTTGAAGCAATTAAAATGGTACCTTGATTCTTTCATTTCCACAAGTGTATGCATTTTGGGGAAACCCGGGGTATTGAAGCACGAGCGGAGAAGGAAGGGAGCAACCTAAGACTGAAAGTTGAACCTTCCCAGAGGGTTGCATCTCTGAGGCCACAGCCGGAGGCTGAGCTTTCTTTCTCCACTCTTCGCCTTTAGGAGGTTGGAAGGTCCCCCAGCAGACAGCCCCCAGGTGGCACGCAGGGACCCTCTCCTCTTTTAGTGATCGGAGCCGCGGGCGACAGGATTCATTCACCTTTGCTTTCACGTCCCCACCTGGGCCCACCAAAGCGCATCGGAGGCCAACCCGGGCTCTGGTCCCAAACGTGGGTGGCAAGGAAATTCAAATTAAGGAACTGAGTGGCCTCCCCAGGGGCTGCGCTCTCCAACCTAGAAGGAGAGAGGTCTGCATGACGTTGATTTTCTCCTTAAGTCTAGCAGGAGGGCAAGGGGTGTAGATTCAGTTCGATTTTTCCTCCTTTGCCAAAGGGAAGACGGAATCGAAAAATGCCCTTGAGCGCAGAACACTGGGGGGTGGGGGTGAGGGTCCAGCTAGAAGGTTGGTAAATTGGAAATCCTGGAGGGAGGAAACCCAGGGGATCCGGAGGGGGCGGGGGTTGCGTCTCTTTGTTTCACGCTTCTCTTTTCCCGGGACCCGAGCTAGGCTAAATTTCTTGAACATATGTGCTTGAACACAGAAGGGTGTAGGTTCTTGGAAATACCAGAAACTTGATCGCAGGACTCTGAGCCCGAAAAGAACCACAGGACAGGAGTTCCTGGGTCCTCGCTGAGAGGCTACTTGGGGTAGGGAAGTTGACCTTGGCGCCGCGCAACTGCGCGGGTGGGAAGGGTAGGCGTTCTTGACCCTTTCCGGAGCAAGTTATTAACTCAGTTGAGTTGATCAAATGACATTCTTTCTGGAAGGGGTCGTCTCCAGAGCCCCTTTTCTTGGTATTTAGCAGGTAGAGTAGCAGGGCAAATCCGTCTCTCAACCTGAAGTCTCAAAGAATTGATGAGTTTTAACAGACTGGATCCGGAGGCGCATACAAGCCCAGAGCTCCATCCTCTCATTCACGTCCGCGGAGTCGAAGCAGACGGCCATCTTCAAAATTTTCGCTAAAATCTTCTCTCTCGAACTGATCATGATCAGCCACTTACCAAGATTTGAAGATTTTTCTCCAGCCCCGAATCCACCTTCCCTTCCACTCTCAGAATCTACTTGTAGATGCTACCAATGGTTGCCCCTTCCCGTTAAAAACAGCCCCTACCCACACATCTCTCAGCTACACTAAACAGCCCTGACACAGTTTAACCACCAGTTTAAGTCATAGAAAGTAGCTTAACTCTTGACATCACCTCCGCAACCCACCCGAGAACTCCAGCCCAGGACACCTTGCTATGAGGCTGATTTTTGAGCGCTGAATTCTGAGGGTAAGGGAAGGTTATTTGAGGCATCCTAATAGATTTCCGGGCTTCCAATTCCCTCCCCCGCTTGGCTGGTAATTTTCTGCTGCTCCTCCTTCTCCTCCTCCTCCTCCTCTTGACCTCCTCCAAGGTACCTTCGCCTCCCCTCCTCCACTCATTCCCAGTAAACCTCCAGCGGGCGGTGGAAATCAATCCTTTGGCGCTAAACTCAGAGATGTCCGTGGGACAAAATTGTGGTGGGGGAAAGGGTGTCATTTCTTTCAGAAAGAATGTCATTTGATCAACTAGACCGAGTTAACTTGCTCCCGGTTTCCTGAGAGCTCCGGTGGGCCCGTGGGTGTTTTGCTAGCTGCAGTGCAGATATGTTAGCTTTCAGCCGAATCGTCCGGGACTTGGAAGATAAAGCTTTTTCTCCTCTCCAGACTCCCAGCTACCCCCGCGAGAATCCGATACATTTAATGAAAGCTTTGCGAGATGTAGGTTTCAGTGCGTCCTTGGGCCAGAACCTCGCAGTCAGCATACAACACTCATTGGCTCCAACCTGGGTTCCACGCAGAACAATGGCCCAGTTAAAAATTACCTGTTCCTAGTTATTTACAGTTCCAAAAACAATAAACACCCCCCCCCCAAAAAAAAGGGAAGAAAAAGATTTCACCTGACACTACCAGCCGCTTTTGTGTGATCATAATACTTCCAGAGGCACAATTTTAAATGAAGGGTGCAAATTTCTGTCTTCTATTGGTCGCACTCCTTCCTGCAATCAACAGCGAACCTCGCATTCTCAAGAATGATCTGAGGTTTGTGGCTTCCCCGCTGCCGGGAGCGTGGAATTCTATCTCGGCTGGTAACGGAGCAGCAGACCGCACATGAACGCTGCCTCCCTGGGCTGCCTCTGCCAGTAAAGAATATCGGAAACATTGGTGACAGAAACAGCTACCTGAACCCAGAAACGCAGGCTAACAAGTTCAGCCTGCAGAAAAAGATTCTTGCTAATTCACCCAGATTGTTCTAACTGGTTAATAAAGCAATTGACACTCAACAAAACCACATTCACAGCAGGAGTCCCCGTCAATAAAACTAGAATCACAACTGAAGGTTTGTTGTTGTTGTTAACAACTGCCTTTATTATTATCATTGCTTGGTATTTTTTTAATGGACAATTAAAGGAAAGAGAGACAATAATTTCAAACCCAGTGGTACAGAAAGATCTCTTCCCTTCTCCTTTGAAATTAGAGTGTAGATTCTCTTGATTCATCCTCAGTAAGCCACCACCTAAAACAACTGGAAGAGGGGCAAATTGGGTCTAAAAACCTATACCCTCATTCTGGGAGGAATAGAAATGGTTAATCATTACTCTCTTTAAATGCACATAATTTTATCTGACCCTTGGATGTGATTTAAGATACTGATGGTTATGTAGCCTTTTCTACATGATTAAGACTACACAGAAAAAGTAAAAATGAGAAGGGGAATGGAGTACATATTCATATATTCTATACCTATTTTCTGAGGTGAATATGTTCATTTTGACCTCCAAATTACATGTTTTTTGAATATCAGAAAAAATAAATCCTTCCATCATATATATATGTGTGTATATATATATACATATATATATATATATAATTTTTTTTTCATGGAAACTGGAAGAACAATTGTTATTCCACTCCTTCAAACCTGATTCTGATGTGGGCTAAAGAGAGCTTCACCTCCCTGGGAATAAGTTCCCAAACAAATTCATAGTTCAGAGAAAGCTGATCAAAACGCCCTTTCCTTCCCAATCTTGGTTAGTGGGGAAGGAGAAAGCTTTTTCCTTTACTGTACATAATTTTCCAAAGAACTGAGCTAAAATTCACTTATATCTGCCAGAACTTGTTGGGGAATAAATACATTCTAAATGTGTAATGTCACTTTTCAATTGCAATTAAAACCTATTTAGATTTCTGAAAAGTAGCCTGAGAACATATTCATTCAGGGCTATCTGCATTAAGTTTGATGTGGAAGGTTTAAATTTTAAAGCAGAGAAAGAAAGTAACAGCACACAAACACATAGGCTTAAGAGACCACCAGGAGTTTTAAGTGTAATAGCTGCATTTGGAAGGTGTGTACAAGTGTACGTTGGCAGACGCCACAGACTCAAGAGGAACTTACTTAATCTCAGCATACCTTTTATATTCAAAGACACTGTGAAGTATATTGGGGTGGCCTGGAGGTAATGGGGACTATACTTAGTAACTACCGATATTCTTCTTCTCTCATCAATAGAGGAGATTCACAGAAGGGGATTCACACAACTGCTGTTCTGAAAGATGCATTTTTGACCTAACAGAACATGCAAAGGTCAAAATAAGTCCATTTTTGTCAGGAGAGGGGAAAGGGTCTAATCTCCCCTTTGAACACAAGAGGTCGCTCCTGTGATCAAGTACTGGGGGAAATATTGCTAATCACAGTTTGTTGTATTCTATAAAAACATTACACAATTTTTTAACCGATATATTTGATGCATTAAATGCACATGTAGCAATCAGCTAAGGAAAGAGGAGAATAATCTGTGGTCACATTTAAACTTTCAGGTGAAGTGAAAAAAATAATGGCTGCTCCCCTAACTTTGATTCTGATGCAAAATGTATTAGCAGTAGACACAGAACTCAAGAACACATCCATCATGGAACAACATACTATTGGGTTCCTTCAACTTTCTCCTTTTAACAAGGAGTATCTTCCGCATAATCTTTACCGCTATCAGCTTAGGAACTTACTAAGAAAATAAATACTTGATTACAATAACAGCGTGGGCTGAAAAAAAGGAAAAAAAAAAAGTGTCTTCACCATTATGATGAAACTGCCCATGAGTGAACGTTTTCCTCCAAGCCACATGCCAGCTTTTGTATTTGGAATTGCTACCATCATCAGCAATAATTCTTTGGAATAGGTTATCAGTATAGGAAGTTAAAATACCACGCTGTGTATGTGACTGGTTTGAAGGAGAATGGATAGTGAGGGCGCTTTGTGGATCTCAAATATGTCATCAGGCTTCTGCAGCTTCTGTTGTTTAATTCCATGTTATAAAGGTGGCATAATGCAATTTGATTGGTTAAAATCCTCCACTTACTTTCTGGCATTATAGTGGTATCTTTTTTTCTTTTTTTTTTAAACTAGAGTCAACTTGGTTATCTGTAAGGGAAACATGCCCTTATACCGGGAAGACCTGGCTTCGTGTTTTGATTACCAGCAGCAGCTTTGCAAAAGCAGCCTGACAAAAGGCTCCATGCATATAATACGGGAGGCTAGAAACTTTAAACAAAACAGATTTTTAAACAAAAAATTGGATAAATTTATCAACTTATGTCTATTCCAACTTTCAATTTCACACACACACACACACACAGATATACTTATAATAAAAATAGAAGGCATGAGATCCAGTTAAAACTCTTCCTTGAGAGAAAACAAAACGAAACAGATACGTGTTCTTGGTAAAGCCCAACTAGGTCAGGAGGAAACTCAAACATCTTACGGTTTTTTGCACTCTGGAAAAGCATATCCATGCAAACTGAGATACTGAGGCCAGCTGAGAGCTCACAGCTCTTATCAAGGGTTGGATCTGGCGAAAAGTACAAAGAAAGGAGTTTCCTAACACAACTGGGTTTTCTCTCGGCAGCAAGACACCGAAATTAAGCCTTCTACTGCTTGGGTTTGTGGACCTTTGAAGAGAAAACTGGCAGTCACTTTAGATAAGGATTAGCTATTTAGAAGCTTAGGGAGACGTGTGGGTGTTCTTCGTGGACTTTCCCGTGACTTTGTTTTTGGGAGACTGTAAAAGGTGACGGGAACATGTCGGAAATTATTGAAAAAGGTTACCCGCGAGTTGGAGCCAACGTTCGTCTTGCTCCAGGTTGTTTCCCGAGAGAAAATTGTCAGATAAACAAACCCGGTGAAGTGAAACAGGTATTTCACTGCCTTTCAAGATTTGATCCCTCCCTCCTCACGCTCTTAAACTAACACATTTTTTAAAATCTCTAGACTACAGACATGGAGAACTGTCCTTATAATTGCCGAAAACACCACGAGCAAATTGCACACGTTTGCTTAAAAACAAAGGGCAGGACACCAGCAGACAGAGGAACTGGACAGGATATATATTAATCGCTTTACAAACTTTCCGCTACTGGAAGATCATTTCAGTCTGTGGCTTTGGGTTAGTGCGCTTCTAAATTCTAGGGCTAAACTGCAAAAGCAGACCTCAAGGGCTGTTAGAAGAGAGAGCAGTCCGCGGAGTCAACTTAGTTTTACCTGTGTGCTCCCAACCTGATTCTCCGCTAAAGGCAAGAAGCACTCTTTTCCTCCCACCCCAGCTTTTTGGAGATCTGAGGTCGGTGGTGACGGGGTAGTGGGGTAGCAGTAGAGAACAATTCCTGTGGGTTTATTCATCCCATTCCCGGTTCTTCTTCCCCCAGGCAGCTCCCGGCGCGCCAGGCGCAGCCAGTTCGGGAACTCACCCTCCCGGGCAGCCAAGCCGGGCCAGGCCCGGAGCCGAGCGCTAAAGCGCGAGACCAAACCGAGCCAAACGGCCTGTTCCAAGTCGCCCCTTCTCCTAGAGGCCTGGAAGGACCTCGTCATCAGGAAGACCTACCCACCAGCCACTCGCCACCGGCGGCAGAAAAGTGCCCCGCGCGCAACACGGCCAGCCGGACTGCGGGGACCCCAGGAGCGCAGGGCGGAGGAGCAGCGCGACAGGAGGCGAGGGCGCTGACGGCACCGCCGGGAAGGAGCACGGGAGGGGGGCAGGAGGAGGAGAAGGAGAGGGAGGCCAAAAGCCAGAGCAGCTGGGCAGCCCGAGCTTCGGGAGAGAGCGGCCTGAGCTCAGGGCAAGTTGCCTCGGGAGCCCTAATCCTCTCCCGCGGGCTCGCCGAGCGGTCAGTGGCGCACGGCGGCGGCGAGGCTGAAATATGATAATCAGAACAGCTGCGCCGCGCGCCCCACAGCCAATGGGCGCGGCGCTCGCCTGACGTCCCCGCGCGCTGCGTCAGACCAATGGCGATGGAGCTGAGTTGGAGCCGAGAAGTTTGAGTAAGAGATAAGGAAGAGAGGTGCCGGAGCCGCGCCGAGTCCGCCGCCGCCGCAGCGCCTCTGCTCCGCCAACTCCGCCGGCTTACATTGGACTCCCAGATCCGCGAGGGCGCGGCGCAGCCGGGCAGCGGTTCTCTCAGCCTTGGCAACCCCAGGGGCCACTATTTCCCACTTAGCCACAGCTCCAGCATCCTCTCTGTGGGCTGTTCACCAACTGTACAACCACCATTTCACTGTGGACATTACTCCCTCTTACAGATATGGGAGACATGGGAGATCCACCAAAAAGTAAGAGGCTATTTTACCTTGTGGGGCTCGGTGTGCTGTACTTGTGCGGGGGTCTCTCTCAGGCACGGGTGCCAAGGGCTCTTCACAGTTGGAGTCATTGCCTGGAGAGAGAGAAGAGGTGGCTTTTTCTTGTTGCCGCCACGCCTGCATGCTTGCTGTCGGTTCTGATCTTCGGGAAACTGATCGTACCTTGTGTTTGAATTCGCCTGTGTGCCCTCCAAAACCCTAGCCTTCTGGTGCTAAAGCGGTGGTTTCCGCCTCGGGAATCTTGAGCTCTCCGAGGTTATTCCGTTGCAAAGGTCTGCCTGCACATACAATACCCGGAGATGTGAATTAGCATTAGACTTGCAAAAGAGAACGAGTGACAACTGTATTGATGTCTGCTCTTACTAACAATATCCAGTCCTATGTGCTATTTAAGAGCGTGCTTCATGGAAAATATAAGCGTTCACTTAACGCTTCTAGTCAAAACCTTTTCTTTGACTTGACTTATCCATGATCTTTCCCAATGATTACGGCAAAGAGGGAGGAGGGAGGAAAAAGAAATACAAAATGAACGGGTTTGATTGCGTGCTAGGCTTAAAAATGTAGACTGTTCAAATCTGCATTTTACATATATTCCACCTCCTTTTTAAAATGAGTCAAGGTTTTGATGGCACACTTCAATTACCATCCCAAAGTGCAATACTCTTAAAAAAAAAAAAAAAGAAAAGAAAAGAAAAGAAGGGGAAAAAAAAACCCAACAAAACTCCTAGAGTACGCCCTATAAGAGAACGACACTAAAAGTGTGTTTATCTCTGTAGGAAGTAAACGGTTAGTCAATCATGTATTTATTTTCATTTCAGAAAAACGTCTGATTTCCCTATGTGTTGGTTGCGGCAATCAAATTCACGATCAGTATATTCTGAGGGTTTCTCCGGATTTGGAATGGCATGCGGCATGTTTGAAATGTGCGGAGTGTAATCAGTATTTGGATGAGAGCTGTACGTGCTTTGTTAGAGATGGGAAAACCTACTGTAAAAGAGATTATATCAGGTACGCCATTTATATTGCTTCTTTAATTTTGTGAGATTTCCCCGTCTCTCTCTACTCCTTTTTTTATTACTTGATGTGGCTTTGTCTTTTTGCGAAGTATGCCTTAGTGGAGTCCAGTGTGCAAAAGTTATTCTTTAAGTATGTTATGTAAATTAAACTATTCTGTTTACCTCACTTTTTAGGGGGAAATCCCTGCACAAACTCAATAGTGGTTTTCATAAATTGTGTGGTGTTGAAGCTTGTTTAATTGCTCTTGGAATTTGTGATGCTCAAATTATTTTCTTCTTTCACCCTCCCCCTTCCAAAACAAGCAGAAATTTAAAGGTGGATCATTTGGGCTTTAACTTTCTTTTTAAAAGGTTGGTTTTTATTGTATTGTGCAGTGTTTTTCCCTATTCATTTATTTATTTTTATAGTTCATGTCTCATGAGTAACAAATTTTGTGGAGATGTCAGTGCAATTAGGCAAAATAAAAGTTTGACCTAAGGATGTTTAGAAATGCACCTTGAAAGTGCAAGTAGAAATATTGCCCCATTTATTTTTAGGGTAAGAGTCCTTTCTTGGAAAATTTCAAAACCAATCCAAATATTCCCTGCAAAAAAGACCGGAAATTTAATCTTTTTAAATATTAACCCTTTGGTGACATCTGACTATCTTTTCTTTCTTATCTTATCTGAGCTGATGAATTAGACAGAGCAGATCAAATTGCCCATCATCTGTCTACGAACAATTGGTATATTTAGATAATTGAACAGCTTCCTTTCTCACATTAAAATCTGGTAACTGATAAAATGAGCGAATTGCCCATACTGACAAGACTAAAACCACATAGGGGACTTTCTGAGGGTTTTTTTTTTTTTTTTTTTTTCCAGTTATTTTGTGTCTCAACTTCATGCTTCACAAATCTCAAATTTTCTCTACCTGTGTATATATGTGTTTGAAATTTCATTTTCTGCTTTAGGATGTCAGTAGAATTCCTAAAGAAAATTTTATTGTTTTAATAACAAACAGAAGAGATAACACCTTCACCATTATGTTAAATAATATAAAAATATTGTATATTTTTAAAATTTCTCCAGTGGCTATTAACAAGTAATTAGCTTTTGTAAGTTTATAGGATTTCTGGAGCTGAGAACTTACATTAAAGTTTAGTTACGAATTAAATATGTGGTCACAATTTTTACCTGTTCACTTTGTGTCCAGCACTTTTTCTTATTGTAAAATCATGAAATAGAGAGTATAATCTTGATAAGTAAAACTGAACAGTGTGTCTAAGGGTTTATTAATACTTTGTGGGATGGGGGGTGGGGAGGGAAGGAGAGTGGGAGGAAATAGGGGAAGTGGGGAACGGGAGGAAGGGGGAGGGATTTTCCAAATTGTTTGGTCACAGGCAAGGTAAAGTCCTCATCCTATGAAATGGAAGATCTCACATAGAGTAGGCGGAGGGAAGAAAAACTTTTGAATCTACCTTCTAACCTCTGACAAATGAGCCGTTTTCATTGTTTACTTGATTAGTGTGTGAACTTAAGATTCTGGAGAGGGAGAGCTCACTTTGCACCTCTAGGACTATCTTTCCTCCAATGGAGATAGTGTTTTCCTCAACTGCATACAGACCTTCATGTAGCCAATTTCACGTACACATTTATAGAAGGAGCCAATTGCCTTTGCCTTTTCCCCTTTACTCTCTCTCAATTGTGTGTGTGTGTGTGTGTGTCCCTTTGAACTCCTGTAGTTGTAAAAGCAGAACAGAGAGACTATTTAGGTCTGAATGCCCTTCTCCCCTTGGGGGAGTGAGGTGCCCTCCTCCCATTATGTGTGGATCTTCCCCCCACCTCCATTCTCTGTTTGTAGGAATGCCCCCACTTCTGTTATTACTGATACATGGAGAGGGGGCCAGGGCAGTGCCGCCTAGGTGGAACCTACAAGGATTGTCCCTTGGTAAGGAAAGGTCAGGCGTGAGGAAGACCTTAGAAGTGGGTTTTTTCATTTTTCTGGCTGGTCCTGGTTCTCAAGCAAACTGAAATAGAAGTAGATGCTTCAGCAGCTTGAAAAAGATTGAGAGAGCAGGAGCAGATTTTAAAGATAATAATAAAAGGAAGAACGGAGAGGAAACTTTGTTAACATCGTTACCGGACGAGAAATCTTTAGTTGGGGAAAAACTGCAACATGCTTATTGTGCAGAAGGGAATCTGGAAACCCTCAGAGGTTTCATTTTGTTACTCTGCTTGTGCATCTGTGTATATTTACCAATGAGTGGGGTGACAGTCTCCTCCCCTAACCTCTTTTTCTCTTGGAAGGACTTCTTGTAGCAGTTTTAAAGACATTTCTAGCAGCAGAAATTGGGGGATAGGAAGGCAAAAGTGTGGGGCCAGTGGCTACCAGAGTCCCCCCTGACTCCTTTCTGCCAAAAGCTGCAAGGGTTACCCTGGGGCTGGGCTAGAACAGAGGTCCAGGTTTCCAACATGTCAAACATTTTTACTTTGGGGGTGTTCTGAACTAAGAGCTATGGTTGGAGACACAGAGGTTCATAGGAAAAGAAAAGGGGGGTAAAAGAAAGGGAGGAGAAGTGAGAGAAACTTAATGATTTCTTTCCTCCCATTCCCAGCTGGTCGGCTAATGCTGATTTCAGCGTCCCAGGGCAGTGTGGCCGGGGTCCTCGACGATCTTGGGCCAGGGAGTGCCGGCTTGAAGTGATCCCCTCTTTCTGTGTTTCTCTCCCTGTCCCTGCCCGGCGGCGCGCAGGTTGTACGGGATCAAATGCGCCAAGTGCAGCATCGGCTTCAGCAAGAACGACTTCGTGATGCGCGCCCGCTCCAAGGTGTACCACATCGAGTGTTTCCGCTGCGTGGCCTGCAGCCGTCAGCTCATCCCTGGGGACGAGTTCGCGCTTCGGGAGGACGGGCTCTTCTGCCGTGCGGACCACGACGTGGTGGAGAGGGCCAGCCTGGGCGCCGGTGACCCACTCAGCCCTCTGCACCCGGCGCGGCCGCTGCAAATGGCAGGTACTCCTTGCCGGGAGGGAGGATGGCTGGGGGAGGCTGGCGCTGGGCTAGGCCAGCACCGCCCCAGCCATTGCGTGGGCCACCGCGGCCACCTTGGTAGCCACAGGGCAGTTGCTGAGGCCTCGGCTGGCTGTTAAAGGAGATTTTCTAGGAGCAGTTTGCACTGTACTTCGCTCTTTTGCGCAAGATGCAGTGCACTCACGGTGTCCACAGACTCCCCCCGCCCCCAGCACATCTACACATCTGCGTGTCTAAATATGGGTACACATGAATGTACACTACTTGTGCATACATGTATATACACATCCAGACAGTACTTCCAGTTCACCTTGGCCTCCAAACCCGGGCTTACTGAAAATGGGCTTCAGCTCCCTGCCAGGTATTCTTCCTGCCGCTGCCTAATTAAAGGGGTGGAGCTCCTAGCCCCCAGAGCTTCCTCCTTTAACCCAATGAAGGAAGCTTAGGTGGCCCTAAGTCATTTAGCCTTTCAAATCCTTTTTCCTTACAACTGCCCCACACTAAAACATTTTTAGAATTTATTTTTATCCTTTTGTGAGAGAATGGATGTGAAAAGATACAGTCTTAATAACTGCAGGCCATTGCACAGAGCTGTAATTTAAAACTGTCAACAAGCTAATCTGCAATAATTGCCATTTAAAGGGAGTCTGCCTCTTTAAACCATTCATTCTATGTGATTTGGTGAGAATTTCATCTTCAGGCCTGTCGCTGTAACACTAAATTGACCCAATAGGTTTTGACCTGACCCTAGGGGTCCTGGAAGGTGAAGGATTTGTACCATACATTTCGAGAGCCCTTTCCCCAAGAAGGAGAATAGAAACGGGGCAAGGTTGGCCACGAGGAGGCCTTCCCTTAGAAGGCAGACAATGTTTCCAAACCTTACTTCCCCTCAGGAATAGATCTACCTGGTGCATTTTTAAAGTATCAATTCTTACTAAACACTGAAGGTGAGGAAACACAGATCTGTCCACTCTGCTTTCTCAGAGGCTGTAAGACTTCTATTCTGGGGGATGTGTGACTAGCTTGCACAGAGGCAAAGCCAGAGTGGCAATTTCTGTTCTGTGCAACCTGCGCTCTGCTTGTGGGGAAACACAGAAGAGGTGGAAATATTGGGAGGACGTCAGGAGACAGAACACTTCCCAGCTGTCATTTATCTAGAGCCTGGGCAGCTCAACAGTTTCGGTTTTCTTTTGCATGCAGTCAGCCCATCTCAGGAACAGCCAGGTAGATTTCATAATAAGAAAGATCAAGGACTGGAGTTATGGCCAGAATACTGAATTTCTTTAGCCCTTTGACATGCTTGCCCTCTCTGGACTGATGTTCAAGGCTTTCTGACAGAATTCTCTTTGACCTTTGCATTAGAGACCTCCCAGCTGGTACAGTGTCTCTGGCTGACATTGGGGTGTTCTGCATTTCCCCTTGTACCATCTGTGGCCTTTGTCCAAGAGCCTGGAGGTAGTGGGTACTCGTGTAACCTGGGCCCAGTCCGGGTATGAGGACAGGCGGGGAAGGAGGAGAAACAATGCTGGATGATGCTGCCCCTGAGACCTGGGCCCCTTTGCTAAGGCTGTGTTGACAAGAGCAAGGGTGGAGGCTGTGTTCTGGGCCTGAATTACTCAGCTTTGACCTCTCAGATTAGAGAACCAGATATTATTCTCCCTTTTGCTTCCCTGGTCCCCATCTCTGCTGCCCCTGCTTTGTCTGTTGAGGCTGCAAAGCACTGGCCATTGTCTGGGAGCAGTACGGGAGGGAGGGCGAGCTGCCTGGCCCGCGCTCACGGCGCCCCTTGCCTCGCAGCCGAGCCCATCTCCGCCCGGCAGCCGGCCCTGCGGCCCCATGTCCACAAGCAGCCCGAGAAGACCACCCGCGTTCGGACAGTGCTGAACGAGAAGCAGCTCCACACCTTGCGGACCTGCTATGCCGCCAACCCCCGGCCAGACGCCCTCATGAAGGAGCAACTGGTGGAGATGACGGGCCTCAGCCCCCGCGTGATCCGGGTCTGGTTTCAAAACAAGCGGTGCAAGGACAAGAAGCGGAGCATCATGATGAAGCAGCTCCAGCAGCAGCAGCCCAATGACAAAACTGTGAGTGGCCCTGGGGCCGGTAGGGGACTTGAGGGGGGAGCAGAGCAAGCACGCAAGGTGCAAGGGGCTGCCCAGGTTGGCCTGCAAGCGTGTTCCATCCTGCTCCAGGGCAAAAGCCGGCAGCCCCTCACCTCCTCTACCCATGCGGGCAAGGGCCGCCTGCCGAGCCCTGCACCTCCACCCCCAGCCCACGTGGGTGGGCTTGTGCCCTTCATCCTTGCCCCCCTCGGGCACCGGAAGGACAGGGTCACCCCTGTACTACACCGGCAGGGGGCATCAAGGCCTGGCCCCGTTTTGCCAGGGTTCAGGGTGTCAGTTCCTCAGGCACCAGAGTAAGAGACACCTCCTTGCCTCCCTATCTAATTCAGGGGTTGGTGGGTGGGTCACCCTGGCCGTCGACCCCCTGGGTATGCCCTGTGACTCTGGGCAAGGCCTGCCTCAGCACCTTCAGACGGGTGAGGTCCACCAAGGTGACCTGAGAAGACAGGGCACCGTCTGCTCTAGGTCAAGCCCAGGCCTCCGGAGATATTACTATACACTGTCATCCCAGGCCCATGGCAACACCCACTCCACAGGATTTCTCGTTAAGTTAAACTAAAGAGGTTCTTTTTTTTTTTTTTTTTTCTTTTTACCGCTTCAGCCCTATTTTTAAATGCCATAAAACCCCCGCTGTCATTAAACTTGGCAGGCCAGCCAAGCCTGAGCCGGGGCACTTTTCAAGTTGGTGAGTGTGTAATAGCACACGATAGCGGCCAGACCCAAATGCTTGGGGGTGGGGGTTGGCGCTGTGAAGAGAAGTGCCTGTAGAAAGTGTAACTGAAACTGCCCAGGAAACCCACCATGTCTGGAGGCTGCAGCTTTCCACCCCTGTGATGCCATAGCCTGTGAAGGCAGATGGGAGGAATTGGGATGAACTGTGAATGTGAAGGGAAAGGAGAAAGTCAGAATAGAATTTAGTTTAATAAGGTCCAAGCAGACCTACTAGTCTCACGCACAGAAGCAGAAAAACAGAATAAAATAAAACAAAACTGAACTCTGGCTAATATCCATACATGCAGCAGATTAACTGAGTCAATAATGGCCACTATATAGATAAGATAATGCCAGGGTATATTTGCTTAGCCTGTGCAGACAATGGAGGGAGGGAGTTTGGTCATTAACATGTTGGGGTTGGGGGGCCCTATTCACAGAATATCCAGGGGATGACAGGAACTCCCATGGTGGCTGCCAGTCCAGAGAGACACGATGGTGGCTTACAGGCAAACCCAGTGGAGGTGCAGAGTTACCAGCCGCCTTGGAAAGTACTGAGTGACTTCGCCTTGCAGAGTGACATAGATCAGCCTGCTTTTCAGCAACTGGTAAGTGTCAGCTCTCAGAGTGAGGACGCTGAATCTCCAACAAAAAGAAGATTCTGGTTTAACTGTCACACAGTGAAAGATTCGGGGAGAGCCTGCCTCCCTGGCTCCAGGGTTGGGGAGAGATGAAGAAGCCTTGGTGTAGATGAGGCAAGTGCTCAAGGAAAACAAACTTCTTGTGAGTCTTTTCTGTGAGTTCCTAATTTGACCATACAGGTTGAATTTTCTATCAACTGGGCCTGCTTTGAGGGATAACCTCCAAGGTATCTAAGTACCTAGACATGGATGGGAAGGTGTACAGGGTTGCAAAACCAAACATCTTAGACTTTTAGAGCTGGAAGGGACTTTAGATCAGCAATTAGTAAATTTACTCCCTCCTCAGCTCCTAGAGAATAGTATATTTAAAGACCTAAATCAAGGTGTTTGTATTAATAACCGATGTTGTAAGACATAATCAATGTTATTATCAATGGGCAGCAGGCACCTGTCTAAGCACAATTTTCAAATGTATCAATAGAGAGTTCAGTTATTTACAGACATGATGGATACCTTTTGTTATTAATATCCCTTTCTGGGACCAACTTAATCTGCAATGCAGGACTACTTTAACATTTGAAGTGTATGAGTTCAGATGTTATACACAGTCACATACGTGGGGCATGTCTAGCCAAAGGAACATGAGTTCTACCAGTCAGAGAGAGAGCGCATGAACACCTGTTTTAGCATTAATATGTTAACTCACCTTATGCCTACAAAAGGTTTAAGGATCAAGATAAATAGGATTATTAAACATATGTACTTTGTGATATGGCATATATACACATCACTTTTTTTCTTAGTCAACAGTTCTATAGAATCTTGTTCTATAAAACAAGATCTATTCTAAAAACTTGTTCCTTTCTTTGAAAATAAAACTTTAGTTGAGGTTAGCTTTTTACCCTCACACTTACCGGGGGAACATTTTCTTTCTCTGTGGCAACAGTTAGGTAATAGGCCAGAGGCAGTGGTTACAAGGACTTGGCCTAGGTTTACATTTGTAAGTGGGCCAGTCTAGAGGCTGGGCAAATTTGAGAAGTCCCTTGACCTCACCATGGGAAAGTTTAATAGAATAGAAAGGAAGGTAGACTCTGGAATTAGGAAAAAGAACTTATTTTAAAGTGAGGTTAATCTTATGAGTTATTTGAGCAAACTTGGATCATAGAAGGCAAGTAAGAGGAGGGTTCAGGGCAGCCAAGTGTTTGTACCTTCTAAAACTTTAGTGTTAGATGAGCGCAGTGGGAGGGAAGCCAAGACAGGAGGGGGATGTGGGGGCAGAGTGGAGAAGGAGGTTTCCAACAGCAACACAATACTTTCGGTTTAAAAGAAGGAGCCAGATATTTATAATGCGATGACGTTATAATATATGGGTCTCTTCTCCGAAGGAAGAGCCTGATTTAAAGAGAGAGAGAGAAAGAGACAGAGGAAGGCCAAAAGGCAGTAGGACCAACAACAAGGAAGAAAGCCCACGCTGTGAACCCTCTGAGGAGTTAATCATTGTTCTGTGGAGCCTCCTCTGAATCTCCTGTCACACGATCTGAGCGTGTGTTATGGATTTTCCAACTCAAGAAGAGAGGCTTTGATGCCTAGAGACTGAGAACTCGCCTGCTCCCAGGGCAGCATGTAGCCAGCAGGATAATTTTATTTCGAGCATGCATGGTAGAGTTGCGATGCCATTTTACAGTGGGAAACACATTTGTTCTTAAATAATTTAATGCAACACAATGTTGGGAATTCAATTTCAGTTAAAACAGAGATCTCTTGAAAGATGGGAAAGCAATAAGATTTCTTCTCAAGTTCTTTTCTTTGTGGGCTTTCTTTAAGCCTGTTAAAATTCAGTTATATATGTAGATATCTTTATCTGCATATCCATCCACGCACGCAAACACTCGCACGTACATATACACATATGACAAGTTTATAATCCTTTTAAGAATACGATCGCAGCCTCCTTTATTCATTTCTCAACCTTCCATGCAGGTGAATTTTTCAGAAGGAGGACCGGGCTCTAATTCCACTGGCAGTGAAGTGGCGTCGATGTCCTCTCAGCTCCCAGATACACCTAACAGCATGGTAGCCAGTCCTATTGAGGCATGAGGAACATTCATTCAGATGTATTTTTTTTTTTTCCCTGTTGGAGAAAGTGGGAAAGTATAATGTTGAACTCCGAAACAAAAGTATTTAACGACCCAGTCAATGAAAACTGAATCGAGAAATGAATGCTCCATGGAATGCACGAAGTCTGTTTTAATGACAAGGTGATATGGTAGCAACACTGTGAAGACAATCATGGGATTTTACTAGAATTAAACAACAAACAAAACCCAAACCCAACATACGCTATCCAATGACCTTAGGAGTACTGAAAAAAAAAAAAAAAAAAAAAAAGACGTTTTTAAAACGTAGAGGATTTATATTCAAGGATCTCAAAAAAAGCATTTTCATTTCACTGCACATCTAGAGAAAAGCAGAAATAGAGATTTTCTAGTCCATCCTATTCTGAATGGTGCTGTTTCTATATTGGTCATTGCCTTGCCAAATGGGAGCTCCAGCAAATGAGCAGGAAGAGAAACTGGCCTCCTTGGCTGAAAGAGTCCTTTCAGGAAGGTGGAGCTGCGTTGGTTTGCGATGTTTTTAGTTGACTTTAACAAGGGGTTAATTGAAATCCTGGGTCTCTTAGCATGTCCTGTAGCTGGTTTCTTTTTTACTTTTGCCCCTCCCCCTTCTTCTTTCTTTCTTTCTTTCTTTTTTTTTTTTTTTTGAGATCCATCCTCTATCAAGAAGTCTGAAGCGACTTTAAAGGTTTTTGAATTCAAATTTAAAAACCAACTTATAAAGCATTGCAACAAGGTTACCTCTATTTTGCCACAAGCGTCTCGGGATTGTGTTTGACTTGTGTCTGTCCACGAACTTTTCCCCCAAAGATGTGTATAGTTATTGGTTAAAATGACTGTTTTCTCTCTCTGGAAATAAAGAGGAAAAAAAAAGGAAACTTTTTTTTTGTTTGCTCTTGCATTGCAAAAATTATAAAGTAATTTATTATTTATTGTCGAAAGACTTGCCACTTTTCATGTCATTTGACATTATTTTTTGTTTGCTGAAGTAAAAAAAAAAGATAAAGGTTATACCGTGGTCTTTGAATTATATGTCTAATTCTATGTGTTTTGTCTTTTTTCTTAAATATTATGTGAAATCAAAGCGCCATATGTAGAATTATATCTTCAGGACTATTTCACTAATAAACGTTTGGCATAGATAAATAAATAAATGCAATGATCCAGGGTCCCTCTTTTATATGTTTACAAGTAAGCCATTAAAATGTCTGAAATTAAGGACTGCATGTGAATGGGGTAAACTGACATACAATAGCTATGATATTTTATTGCAAATAGTTAAGGTCGAATTTGCCAGTTTGCATTTTAATAGTCTAATCAAAACTGGTTGGAAGCCTTTGGTTCTCAGCTGTGATGATGTTCCTGTTTTTTTTTTTGAAAATGAGATGCTATTTCCCCCCCACCCCACCCCGTTCTGTTCCCTACCTCTCCTTCCTCCTGTCTCTTTTCTTGCCCGATCCACCCCACCCCAAATAGGAAGAGGGTCCTGCTTAAAATGGGTTTTGATTGTGAGTCACTATTTTATTTTCTGGGAGTAAGTGCTTTATACCAAAGTCTCCTGCTTAGCATTGTTGAAATGACCTATATTTCAAGTATAAGCTCTTGCTAAATAAGAGAGCCTTTCTGCCTAGTCAGTGAGGTATGACCATTATTTACCAGTGGCGGCTGTCAGCCGATTGGGAAATGCTGCTTTATTTGCGCAGGAAGAGCAGGCCTAGAGGGGAGAGAGTTTTCTCAGCAATTCCCAGACCAGTCAGCGTGTGTCTTTTCTTGTCTCTCTTCCCCACCCCCAATTTGTTTCCAACCCCCTCTTCTTTCCTTTTTCTCCCCCAACTCTAATTCCCCAAACCTTGGAAGGATGTCGGGCTAGGGCAGAGAAGCGCGGCGGAGGCTCCTTTGGAAAAAGCCTTTTCTGGGTTGGGGGCCGGGTCGCGTGCTCTGCAGGCCCCCTCCGCGGTCTGAGGTGCGTTCTAACACTCCCCCCCCAACCCAGTCCCCCCGCCCCCGCATTTAGCAGTAGTTCCTGTGTGAGAGCCAGAACCCAGGGATAGATAAAGGGCCCTGCCCGAAATCAGGCTTCTTGGTGCTTCTTCATTTGCGGGTGTAGAGTTAGGATTTGGGGCTCCGCCCTGTCGCCTTTCCTTTCTCCACCCCAGGATGATACTTTGACTCTTCAGAAACTGGATTCATTTGTATGCTCGAGTGTCATGCCGTTTTAAGTATCTGACAATTCTTAATAAATACGAGAGCTAACGTACCCTAATCGTGTGTCTTGTGGCGCGTGCCCCTTCGGACCCCTGACAGGGGGCAGCGTGGAGGCCCGGCTGGAGACCGGGTGAGCCCCGCGGCTCCCGGGCTCTTCAGTTGCTTTCACCCTCTCCAAACCTGCCGCAAGTCGGGAAACGAGCCTCAATTAGCCTTTTGTTTGGCATCGTTCTACATAACGGGTTAATTACAGGCTCTAACGTGGGGGCAGAGAGAAAACAAACTTTGCATTGAAAATGTTACAGTGCATTAGACATGCCCGTTGATTACTTTGATTGTTGTGTCTAATTCTTCACAGAGGGGTAATAATTTGGCCGGCGGTAATAATGGCTTGTGGTCTTCTGTTGAGAAAAACAGGAGTTATGTCTTATCTTACACAGATCCTCTCCTGGAAAGATCACTCTCTCTATCATCTATCTATCTATCTATCTATCTATCTATCTATCTATCTATCTATC
>NW_023270971.1:1166931-1261209 GCF_011800145.1 Mirounga leonina
ATCTATCTATCTATCTATCTATCTATCTATCTATCTATCTATCTATCTATCATCATCTATTATCTATCTATCTATCTATCTATCTATCTATCTATCTATCTATCTATCTATCTATCTTCTATCTTCTATCTATTTCTATCCCCTCTCCCGTCTCTCTCTAATGTCTCCCATCAGACTTGGCTCTTTTACCTTTCTTTTCACTATTTCTATTTGCCTGCCTTTTCAGTTTTCCTTTTTCTCCCCATCATACCTGGGATGGCTAACTGATAATTGCAAAGATGGCAGGTATAACGTGAATATTGGTGTCTGCAAAGTTACTGACCGCCCAAGCCCTGGTTTGGAAACCATTAAATGCCCTTCCCCAGCCATAGCCTCTGGTGGACTCTGTAGAGGTTAGATGGGAAAATTTTATTTAGGATTTGAATGCAATGGAGGGACTTAAGTGAGGCACACATCTTTGTGATGCTTTCTCATTCTGACATTTATTCCTAAGATTAGGGGGTGGGGGAAGGAGGTGATGTTTTACATATTTAGATGTCAGACTTTTCTGAGGTCCACAGCTTGAATTTAAGTACAGTAATTTGGGAGAGGAGTGATGAATGATTTGGTTTCACTCGCTAGATTCAAGATATTTGTTGCCTGATGGCTGAGAATGGATTGATGGGTCGATAGCATTCTAGTTCTTGTATTATTCATATGAAAGGTGTGTTCCCCTCTAGACTCCTCAGCATGTGCTCTAAAATGTGTAGCTGAAATGTCTCCTTGTTTGCAAACCATCTCTTGCACATACTCTCCTTTTCCCTGCACACCTCTGGAGACCTAGCTTTGAGCTGTGCTCTTCTAATGAAATTCCTCCTGTTTGCTATTATCTTTGATCCTCCCTCCCCTTATTACTCTGAATTCTTCCTTCTGGACATTATGACTCATTTCCTTCAGCTTCTGCAAGCTAGAACTCAATGCACCTAAAAACATCCAGGATGCTCTCCTTAAATCAGGCAATCCATATCAATATCGATACTCAGGATTCCCCCCCTCCATTGTTTCAGAGCAATAACATCTTCTATTTCAGTCTCCTGTCTCTCTTTCCTGTTCATTAAATGGGCCTGGTTTTCCTTACCATTAAAAAAGGTCCTTTCTACGTTAGAATCATATTTGAAGAGACTTTTTTCTTCATTGAAATAACATTTCTGGTTATTTGACATTCTTCGTGGGTGTGTGTACCCACTTACCAATTCACAGGTTTTTTTGGGTTTTGGTTTTTGTTTTTTGCAATTCAAGATTGGATGACTTTGTAATACTCTGCTGCTATTCACCCTAATAAGCTTGTTAAACTCAGTGCATTGACCTCTTTTTTGGTCTTTCGACTACTAGCTATAAGACAATGTGCTTTTAAGGTACCTACAAGTACTTGGCATTTCCCTAGCACCTTGAATCTTTAAGCCATAAGATCGTTCTCAATGAAATATCTCTTGTAAATCCCATGTGGATTTATTTAGTCTTTTCCATTTTCTTAAGAAAAGAAGGAAAAAGTTAAAAATTCTGTCCAAACCACCAGAAGAGCTAAATTTGGACAGAACTCAATCAGTTTGGGTTTTTAATCCCACCCCTAGTACAAGTAAACTAAGCAGAAAGTACTTATTTTCTTATTTGTAAAGTTTAGTCAATTTTTGTAAGGGAGATTTATAACCCAAATTATGCTTGAGTTTTATTCATTAAGGGCTATTTACTTCCTTTCTGCTAATCAACAAAGATTAGTCACAACAACAAGGCAAGTCAAATTTTCTTTGGAGGGACGTGCAGGGAGAAAAAGGTAAAGCATTTTTGTGTGTGTGTGCATTTATTTAAAAAGTGTTACTTTCAAAAATGCCCCCAAATCTTGAATTCTCATTAACTATTTAAAATAAAAACAATTAACTTGTACAGTGTGGGTCAACGTTTTTAAACTAAAATGCAAGTGGTTAATTCAGGGCGCTGGCAGCCGATTCTGTTTACTGATCTTTTCTGATTGTTGTTTTCTTGATAACTGAGCAAGCCACTGAATGGCTGTTTGAGCCCAGGCGCCACAAACATAAACTTCACAGCTTACAATGTCCCAAGTCGTGATGGAGGATCTCTCCACACCTCCCGGAGACTTCTGAAGTGTAGACAGAGAAGTTGGTTCACAGGGAGCGAAGGAGGGGGAGGGGCGGGAGGGAACGCTGCTGAGTGTTTGCTGTGAGCATTGTTACTATCACATCCTTTAATTTTTATGGCGCTTAAGCTGTTAGCTCTGAGAAGCCAGTTTCTGTGCCTTGGAGAAACCAGTTTCTCCCCAGAGCCACACTTAAGACTACGTGACTCCTTATTTTTTTAAATAAATTTATTTTCCAAATCTTTCTGCCTAATTATCCTTTGGAAAAGCGCTCGGCGATGATAAGCAAAGCGTTCTAAAAAGAAAAGCTTCTCCCCTCCCTCCACCCCTCCAAAAAAAGGACGCCTAGATTTGGAGAAAAAGATGTGGATTAAGATTGCTTTTCGCCAGGTGGGGGGGAAAGGCACTTTAAGACAGTCCTGTGGGAGATTCTACTTAGCCCTCTCCTTGCCTGGGATCCTCTTTCCATTCCATTGATTGAAAGTTCGTGTTTATTTCAGGGTGGTGTTATTTATGGATTTGATTGAGATGGCTACTTTTATTTTTGCCGATCTTCCTGGTGGTTCTTCCCTCTGGTGCGTTTCCTGTGGGTGGGCGCTAAGAAGCGGGGACCGACACTGGTCTAACCAGCCCCGCGACTCCTGCAGGCAAGTCAACCCTTGATCCCTTAAAGAAGGGACAATCGTGGTCCGTGAGAGGAAAAAAGGGTGTTGCTGGGCCCTTCTCTTTCAGGAGTTGATCAGGTTGGCAGATCTGGAGGGCTAATCCAAACAAGGCGCTTGACTTGTGAGGTCGCGAGTCTAGACAGAGCTGGTGGCTCGGCGGCTCCTTATCTTTCCCTGGAATCAGCCGAAGAGGCGCTCCCCCGGCCCAGTGCGCTCCGCTCACCCTTGCCGGAGCCACCGCTCAGCACAGACGGCACAACAAACACAGCACCTGAGGCTTTACAGCTTGCTTTATTGTTTAATGGGAATGCTGCAGAACAGTCATTTGTTTTCTTGGACCCGCGCCCCGGCCGCTTCGCGTTCTGGCCACCAGCTCTGGGTGGGGGTGTGCACCAGCGCCCAGCTGTCCGCTCCGGCACCGCGAGGGAGAGCGCTTTCCGCAACTCAGTCCTGCCTCCTCGCCTCTATCCAGGCCCCCCGGGAGGGCCTCAGGGGAAACCCGCTGCTGCCCTTTTCTTTACTCTGAACCCCGGAGGCGGAGTGGGTGGAGGGACTGTGGAGAAAGCCTAGGGCGAGGTGTCTTGGACTAATCCGGTATATCTTCTTGCTGCCTGGAAATGGCAGTTCTGCGCTATAGCCATTTATGGTTTGCGGGGTCAGTGAGCTCTGACTCAAGGGCGATCAATAAAAACATTTAGTGCAGTAATAAGCTGCTCCCTCCGCCCCCCACCTCTCAGTAGACCGAGAAAGATGCGTCACCATCTTGGACAGGGTGTCCCAGAGCGGCGGAGCGCCCTTTCCTTCCCCATGAGCACAAAGAAGTGACGTGACTCTCCAGTGTTTTCGTGACCGCTTCATTGGGCAAACCATGGGTCTTCCTTGATCCTCCAGCTGGCTTCTACCACAGAGAAGCTGGCACTGCCATCGCTTGGGAGCAAGGGGACCACTGGGACAGGGATTGCTTGCAGTGCTCTTTTTTAGAAGGACAAATAGCCAAACTTGGGGATTTATAATCAAGGATTTGTGGCTTGCATTTCAGATTAATTGATGTTAAGTTAATTATAATTTTGGTCCTTCCCTATGGGATTTTTCTCTTGTTTCAGAAAGGAGGGAGAGTTTCTAGTTACATCTTGTTATTCACTATTCTTGTAGTTTGCAAACAACATTCTGTGTATGTGTGTGTCACTGGCATGGAATAGATAATATTGCCTCTGTTTGAAAACTAATCATAGATGTGGGTGAGAGTAATTTGGTTATGTGCTTAATGTGGTGGTAATACAAACACCACCATCTCCCAGCTTTGGAGGCACCACAAATCCATATCATGCTTTCCCTGCCTAGTCTCAGCCTCACAACTGTGTGTTAGATGAAAAAAAGACAAAGCAAGACAAAAACCCAAGTTTCATGAAATTGACGAATTTCAGTAAGGAGATTGGAAAAATATTCTTTCTCCAGAAAATAATTCTTAACTGTACTCAGGCACTGACTTGTCTTGTTCTCATGGGTAAGGGTTGCTGTTTATTTTGACCTGTCACAAATACAATGTGTTGTTTGAAACTTGTTATACTTAGCAGGTATATGGAGATAATACTAGACAGGCCACTGAATATGATAAAGTAAAATATGGTGGGAATTAACTTTTAAGGGCTATGAAGGATTTTACTTTTTCCTAGTAACTTTTTAATTAATATTTCTACAAAATGTTATATCTATTTGCTCATAGTCCTGTAATAGCAGTAAACTAGCTGTTCAGTGCACGGCAAAGGTATGATTGGCAAAATGTTACTTAATGCAGGTTCTATCCTGCAGTTATTTTGATAAGTTACCTATATTCTTAATTAGTTTTAAATAAGTCTTCTTTTCCTTCATTAAAAAAATGCCCACACCTAGGTAAAAACACTTTTTGTCTTAAAAATTTCAATGATTACTTATTAGAACAACTATTAATTTGTTTTTTAGTATGTACAGGAAGTTTACTTTAAAAATAACTTTAGCAAAGCAAAAAGTGTATTTTATTTTAGGAGAGGACTAGCAGGAAACAGAACAGTGTATCTTAAGCAATAAAGGGAAAAATACTTATGGACCAAATAGTGAAAAATCTCATTTTAAACTCAAAATATATACCTGCTAGTTATTTAACATTTTATAACAATAGTCAAAAATTTTTATTCTGGGATATCAGTTCTCAAAAAGAAATACTTGAAATTAAAATAGCCTGTCAACCCAAATACATTTAAGATTTAATTCATAAAACAAGATGGGTGACTTTATTTGTAAAATGCAATAATTGCTTCTACTAACAATGAATGCTGATGTCTAAAATGATTAAATGTGGAACACATAGATTACCAGTTTCTGGAGAATGAAAATGCTTAGTAAATTCTGAAATTCTTCACTTTCTACAGTAATACATGGAAATATTTTAGAGATCACTACTTAGAATTCTGTATTTGTATCAATGTACATTTCATATTTTTAAAACTATGATGTATCCTTGAAGTCTTTACAACTTCAGAGACAGTAGTCACTCTTGAATTTTATGTACAGCCAAATTTCTGCCTATTTATGAGAAGTTAAGCACTTGGATGAAAGATGGTATATCACCAATAAAACCTCACCTTCTTTAGTTCTATTATCCCATCAATGGATTCATAGGTCTCATTAATGTTAATGGAAAATGTCTTTATGTGTCATGTGCAAAACAGGGCTTGGAGATACTTCACCCAGCAATGTCTTTATAGCAAGTATGCTAGGGCTAAATGACCTAAAAAGTAGTTTCCATCACGTCTAAGCCCAGATAATGTTAGTCTTGCAGGTGCAAATGAGTATATGAAGTGGCTGGATTAGAACTGACTTTAAAAATAGATGTATTATTTTTTAAAAAGGCCTGAAAACACCCCCCACCACCACCTTTTAGAATTTTTGGAATAACCCCTATTTAACTAATAGTTCAGAAATACTCCTTCCAGGCAAATCCAGTAGCTCCTCTACACCAAGACCTGGGACCAAACCTGGTTATATAATGCTGACTCAACATATAGGAAGTTGTTTCCATTGAATTATTTACTGGAATTTGAGTGATGCTTTGTTTATTTGTTTTCATTTTGTAGTGGCGATGGACTCTATGAAATCATTCTTGTGGATAAATGTATGCATTTGTAATGTGTATTATGGCAGCCTTTGGCCATGGTGTAGAGTTTTCTCTAGGGCAAAGCTAAGTGGCTAGCATCAGAATAGAATCTGTAACATTACAGAATTGAGTGATGGTCCAAGAGTATAAATGACGAATGTTATTCATCATGAATGTTGTTTTGGTTATTCAAGTTGAAATCTTCCAGAATCACTACACAGACTAAGAATATTTTAAATCTTCTTCATAAGGAATATCAAGAAAGGAGGCAGTTTCTCCTAGAGCAAAAGATGCATAGTGGTAGTTTCTGCCATGACATGACACTTTTCTATCTGTAAAGCACTTTACAGTCATTAGTTATGCATGAGAGTCCACAGAGCCCGTTTTCATAATGACCTCTGTACCTGTTTCTCAGCACAATTCTCAATTCCTTCTTATTTCCTTCATACGTTTAAGAGCAGAACATCAAAGAAGCAATGCTCTGTCCTTGATGACTTCAGTGGGGACTGTATTAGATCAGAGAATGGAAACTATTTTATAAACATTTTCAGTGATGCCCACTCTCCTTACTTCCAGGAATTGAGGAGAGATGCTGAATCGTGACGCCAGTGAATGCAATAAATTAGCAAAACTGTAATTTATCCCCTGAAAGCTGTGACTCTCAAACTTTTTGATTTCAGGACCCCTTTACACTCTGCAGAATTATTGATGATCTCAAAAAGCTTTTGTTTATCTGAATTATATCTATTAATATTTGCTGTATGATAAGTTAAAAATGAGGACTTTGCAATATTTATTATTCATTTAAAATAACATATTACCATAAATAACTTTTTTTAAAAGATTTTGTTTATTTATTTATTTGAGAGAAAGAGAGAGAGAGAGAACAAGTGGGGGGAGGAGGAGAGGGAGAAGCAGGCTTCCTGCTGAGCAGGGAGCCCGATGTGGGACTTGATCCCAGGACCCTGGGATCATGACCTGAGCCAAAGGCAGACGCTTAATGACTGAGCCACTCAGGCGCCCTACCATAAATAACTTTTTAATGAAAAATAAGTATAGGTCACAAAACAAAAAAATTAGTGAGAGGAGTGGCAGTTTTCTAATTTTGCAAATCTTTTAAGTATCTGGCTTAATAGAAGAGAGCTTAATTCTCATATCTGCTTCGTTATTCAATCTGTGGCAATATCACACATCAGGTAGCCTCTGGAAAACTCCATGTCCACTTGTGAGAGAATGAAAATAAAAAGGTAAATAATTTTTCAGCATTATTATGAAAAGAGTTTTGACCTCCTAGACCTCCTGAAAAAGTTTCAGGGACACCCCTTTAGAGGTCCTCAGAACACATAATGAGTACTTCTGCCTTAAAAATGGACTTTTACAGAAGGTGTATAGAGAAACTATTATTTGAGGGAATTTAATTGCTTATATTAATGCTCTCATGATACAGATTTGTTTTTAAGCCAAGTCCGGGTCATAGGTTTATTTTGTGACTTTTAAGTTCCATCATCAACTACTGATCTGAAAGTCACTTATACCCTGGGCCTTGAAGAAAAAGAAAAATATTGTGATGTTATATAACTGAAAATTTAAGTCTCCTTTCTAAAAAAACACTCTAGGAAAGACAGACCTATGAATGTGGACTAGTATATGTAATATGTGCTGGACTCCTTTATCTTTTTACCCTTTATCCTTGTGAAGTCGTGGAGGCTGATGAGCCCCGAAATCCATAACAAATAATTCAGACTTCGCATAGGTAGGAATTGTTAACCACAGCATTCTGAGACAAGGAACTAAAAATAGTTATAATTTGGAGAAGTCATTTGGTTTTTGGAATGAGATAGGCTTGTGAGATGAAAGACTGAAGGCTAGAAAAAAAGCAAGTCAAGGAGCATAGCGGTTTCAGGCAAAGGATGGACTTTTTTATAGGCAGCATGAGAAGAAAAGAAAAGCATTGGTTTGAGAGATATTCTGAGAAATTGACTGATGTGGAGGAGACTGGCAGTGGCCCATCAACATTTGTTTTCCATTTCTTCATAAGCACATGGATTGGCCATGTCGCCTAGGTTCCTTTACAGGTTGGAGGGTGGGTGCACATGACCTCATCCTTGCCGACAGAATCTAGGCAGAAATAATGTAGGTTATTCTAGCCTTGGGGATGTGCTTCCTTTATGTTCTCTTTTGCCTTCCCATTAGCTAGAACCCACGAAAGTCCAGCTTTAATTGGGCAGATGATGAAAGTGCCCTATGGGTATGGTGGAACAACATGATGGAAATAACCAATGTTCTAAATAACTTTGGGGAATGCAGCTGCCTACTCACCTGAAGCATTCAGCCTACATTCGAATTGAGAAACAAATTTTTACCTTCTTTAAGCCACTGAACTATTAGTGGCCCCATTTATTACATTAGCTTAGCCTTACCCTCATACAACAGAATATAGAGTAGAGCTTTGAGATAGTAAGAACTCAAGGATAACTCTAAGGTTCTGAACCAGAATGACAGATTCTGAATAAATCATGCATGTGTTCACTTCCTTACTCACTTATTCATTAACTCACTCAAATATTTATCTAGTGCTTATTATTTGCCATGCACTGTTCTACGTGCTGGCTATTCAGCAGTGAACAAAGCAAAAAGTTCTTGCCTTCAAGAAGCCTATATTTTTGTGGTTGCCTTCCAATGCCATGCAAATAAATACAAAGAGAGTAGTGACAGATGCTAGGAAGAAAAGTCAAGCAGATAAAGGGCACAGAGAATTTGAGGAAGAGTAATTAAGTAAGACTTCTCTGAAGAATTGACTTTTGAAGAAGTGGTGAGCACCTGAGAAAGTGAAAATGAGATCTGTATATACTGCATTGATTCTATATTGAAACTGCATGTTTGAGTTTTGATGTGCCCTTGAGGTATCTGGGACTGTACAAAAAGATATGGATCAGTGTTAGAGGGTATCTGTACATTATTCAGCTATATAACTCAGTGAAACAAAGGAATCTGTGAAGAGTAAAAACAAAAAGCAAGAGGACACAATGAATATAGTAATTATCAAAGATGTGTTGGAAGAAAAGTGACTGGGAAGGTATAAGAAAAAAAGACCTATAAATGTGAGAAATAGGTGAAGAGATCAGGATGGTGATGAAGAAAAATAAAAGACAATAGAAATGTCTCAGGAACTGAAGCCAGAAGTCTTCAAAGGGGCAGGTATGAAAAGCTGTGCCCCATACATCAGAAAGATCAAGGAAGATAAGGACAGAGAAAATGCCTTTGAACTTGGCTGAATTGAGATCATTGGATACCATAAAGAGGCAAAGATGGAAGCCAGATTTAGGAGGGGAATTAGGGGGGGAAATACTTTAAATATAGTTCATCTAACTCCTCACCATTGTTATTGGACATTTATTGAGTGCAGTGGTTCTATAGAGCTCTACTCTGATAGCCAAAGTATTCACTGAGTCTAGTTACCACATTTGTAAAGAATGACTGAAGAAGTACCAGAGTCTGGCACCTCTGTTAACCCTTTTAGAAAGGCTCTGGAGGACAGAATTACAAAATATTTTTAACCCCTTTGGTTGCCTGGCTTTGCTGAATTCAGCAAGACTCAAGAATCCACAACCTAAGCGGACAAATCAATTAGATGTTAAAATCCCAGAGGCTACAACTAAGCTGTCAGAAAAAAGTGAGTGTGGAGAGGTAATTATCCAGTAATTATAAGAAACTAGGCAAAAATCTAAGAGAAAAAAGGTCTATTGGCATGTTGTAAAACTATTTGAGAGGTTAATAATTTGCTTAGTTTTGTTGACACTAGGCTAAAATATGTGTTTCATCAGAAGATGATGTTCCTTGGGCTCTCTATTACCATACTATTAAAAACTCAGCTGAAAAGACTCTGAAAAAAAGCAACACATGTGAAAATGACAGGAAGTAAAGAAGTCAGTTGGGCCTTAGAAATTCACGTAGCAAGAAGCAAAATCCTCCTGCATTTTGGATTGTGAGCCATCATCCAGCTGATGCTTGGCCACTCTGAAAACACTGGAGAAACAGGTGGCATACAGCTTTGCATCTCCAAGGCATCCACGGCAAGAGAAGATCGGTGATAAAATTTGCCATAATCTGCTTCTCTGGAAATGGAATCTTCCCGATAATTTATGGTTTCTCTGAGTTTTACTTTGCTCTGTGTGAAATAATAGGGCATATACAACTGTAGGCTTGCCTGTACTGCAAGCCCAAGTAAATAAAAACCAAACCTAGTAACACACACAAGCACACGAGGTTAGTTATTATTTGTAGTTCAAAATAATTTTAGAAGATCAATTATCCCCCACCCAATACTTTAGAGTCTACCCAAGAGGATAAAACATAAAATCTTTAGTAAGGGTAGCCATGAATCGAGGAAGAAGAAAAAAGGCTTACTTGATTTGAGGGCCAACACAAAAGAAATAGAAAGGGAAGAAGCACTCATCTGATGGGTAAATGCACAAGGTGTGGTATGGAAAAATGCGACTAGACAAAGCAAAAGACTTCGGTGAAGATAGTTGAAATACTTTGTTTTAAAAATGTTTAGTCATGGTGATTTCTTTAATGCTGTTTTTCCCTCAGAATGATAGGGATTCCGTTTTTTTCCCCTGGGCTCTAATTTTAGGATTACGTTAAAGTGCATTAGGCAATAAAACGAAGACACCCCATAACTCTAGAGGTTTTAGTTACTCTATTCCTTGTGGACTCCAGAATTGTTACATAAAATGTTTTCCAATTTAATCTATATTTTTTTTCTGAAAAAATTAGCATTTGTGTTTACCCTGTGTACTTTCTAAAATGCACATCATGTACAAAGTCTATTAATAGCGGAAACATAATTTACCTCTTATAGCTGGATTAATTTGCAATCACCTGACACTGGTTGTCTTTTTTCAAAGACAAAGTCTTGATTGTCTTCATGGGAAAAAAAAATGCTACAACAAACCAAGCTACATTTGTTTTCAGAAAATTGTTTTTCTTCTAGAGAGAAAAAACATTTTTCTTCAAAATTAATGATGATAAATCTATTTTTATACTTGAGATTTAATGAGATTCCTTTCCTTCCCCACCACCCACTAAATCAGAATGGCAGCCTGAAATCACTCACTATTGCATAGCAAGAATACATAAGCAACATGTTTTGGAAAGTTGTAGAGTTAAGTGAAGGTCTTGGTTTTGTAAGACATAATGCAATTGACAATTGAAAAAAAAAAAAAACAACACAGGATAAATTCATGAAGTTAGAATTCTACAAGAGTCCCTAAACCTCTTGGCATTGAACTAATTAGTGCTATAGTAAGCCGTGCATAAACCAGATGGGTGACTGGATGACAGAGGCAGTAAATGAGATCTTTTGTGACACCTTCTTCTTAGTTTAGTAATGTCCTATCTGTCCCCAGAGGCTGTATCCTGAATGAATCAAGGCTTCTGTTGCGACCTATAGCCACTGATCCATAGCACATATTCTTATATCAAATAGGAATTGATAGGAAGTAGAGAAAGACAGGAAGGTTTGAGAATCATTAACCTGGTTGAAGTTTGCTATGAGTGAAGTAATCTTATATTTGAACAGCCAGTCAGGACTAGAAACCAAGTGTGAGGCTGATGAGAAAATGGCACTTTCTTCTTCTTGTCGCAAAAATGAGACTTATGGGCATTTGGCTCTCTAAACTCTTCTACTGTAACTACCATTTAATAGTTGTCTTCTATGTACCAGGCACCAGACTAGGTGCTAGCCTTATATTGTTTCTCTTTCTCATCTACAAACATGTAAGGTAAGTGTATCCCATTTTGCAGAAAAGGAAAGTAATCTCCAGTCAAGAGAAGTTGCCCAATGACTCAGAATATGTGGCTAGAGACACAATTATATTTAAATTAATTGCATTTGTAACACTTAATTCTGATGTGTTTATTCACAAAGCCATTTTTATTATTGATACGCAATCAAGGAAAACCTAAAAAGTTTTAAGTGTTGCTTTTTGACATCATGAATCATTTTTTTCCTTGAAAAGCAAACCCTTCAGGTCTTCAGAAAATAAGACTTGTAGGTACAACAATGTGTGGTTATCATTGGCTCTCTAAGTCCAGTTCTATGGGTCACTTTCAATTTCTGGAATGTACCATGTTTGTTTTGTCTTGTTTTTGTCTTCTTTTGATTATCTCCCCTTGGCCCTCTACAGGGATTATTTCCTATGATGCACCATCCATCTGCCCAATCCCAACTCAGCCTTTGGTTTCTCAGTTCAGATGCCAGTTCCTCAAGAAGCCGAGGTCATGTGCCCCAGCTGTGTGCCTTTGCCTGCTTGCATGCTTGTATCCCCCACTTGCCTTTGGTTGCCCAGAGTATATACTTTTTTCAGCTTTGTAACCCCAGAACCAGCACAATGCAGAACAGGTACTCAAATATTTATTAACTGTATATACATTAAAGTATGAGTGACTATCAGACCTGCCAAAGTCAGATGAGAACTGCACTGCTTTATTAAGGGCTGAAGGTAAGGAAGAAACAGAAAATAGGGCTATTTCAGAATGAGGCCTGGAATTTAATAAAATAATGAGGGAGAGACAAACAGAGACAGAGACAGACATCGGGTTGGAGAGGTGGAGAGACAGAGAGAGAATGCTGTAATTTATTGGAGTCAAGCAGTCTTGGATATTAATACTTGTTCTTTGACCTTGGGCATGTTACTTAATTTCTCTGAACCACTTTTTCATGTGTTTAAGAAAGGGTTGTTGGGCTAGTTTGATGTTTGCCTACTATGTAAAAAACTCTGTATGTGGCATTACCATTATTATTATTATGAAGGGTGTAAGAAAAGTATTATTCTCTTGGATAAACTTACTTGGTTCTGTGCATCTTTTTCTTTGTTCCCTGTTGCGATGGATGCTGAGTCTTTATGCTTTTTCTTGATTTTAGGCAAGGTGGAAGATACTTTATATTTTTACATCTGTTTTCCTTTCTGTTGTTCCTATTTCCTTCATGAAAATGTTTGTATATGTTTTGCTCCTATGGCTTCTTTTAACTGAGGAGAATATGCACCATTAAAAGGATTTAACAAATAATTAAAAGACAATTAAAAAAATCATACCACCCTAGCCCAACCCATTTCTCTTTTGCATACAACTCGCCACAAGCACAAATTCTTACCTAGTTATGATTATTATGTGTATATATGTTGCGTATATAATACGCCTAAGTATATATTGTATTCTGCTCTTTTGCTTAATATCTCATAATAAGTATTATCCATGTGTACTTCAAGAATCAAAAACATCTGGGAAAAAGGCTTTGTTACATCAACTGGTCCCTTACGCCCTTCTCATTGGTTACCATTGTACAGTCTAAATGTAATAGTCCATCTAACATTATTGTGTATGTTCTGTTTTTTCATCGCATTTCTCATGGCATAGCTTCCTAACCTTTTAATTATGGCAAAATATTCAAAAGGTTAATGAAACAACCCCCAAAGGAGCCCCTGGTACAATATAGTTCCCCAGGCTTATTGTCCCTGGCTTAAAACTGATTCTGTGAAAGAACAGTGTGCACCTCTAGAAAGGCTAGCAATTCTGCCATCAGATAAATGATTGCAGCCTTCAGTGGGCTGGCTCCCTTTATTTTAGCTACTGGTTGTAGAGCTGAGAGACAGAAGCCTGCATGGAGGATGAAGGCCCAGACTTTTTTTTTTTTAACTGAAATGTCAAGCTATGTGACTATGCCTGGCAGAAGACGACCCCCTGCGAGATGTGATAAGCCCCAGGCCCTCTCCACACACTGCTCTGAAAATGCGGTGGGAGGGCTTCCCAGGCTGATGGAACTAATGACAGTAATAGCTCTGGGTAATTTGTCTTTTTCCTTACTGTGCACATTCTCTCCATGTGGTGCACTTTACACCTACCACCAGGCTCACATCTGGAATGCTACGACCCTCTCAGTCCTGATTCAGAGAGGTCGAATTCTCCTGTAAAGTAAATCTGACCTCTAATTTTCTTAATAATTCAGGATTATGCTAATGCTACTCAGCAACCAGTGTAGAATGGTACAGGAGCACTGAAGAAAGCTTAATCCCTTGTACTGGAAACATGACCAAGCTTTCCTTGCATATTTGGCTATAATTTGTCTTCTCTATCATTCTAAGAGAGAAAATAAAAATTTGGAAAAGTGTGTAATTTACATCATTCATGCTTTGTTTCTGGTTATAGCGCATCCCCTGCTTAAGAAGAAATTTTCTGTTTCTTTTCCTTGGTAAACAGATTTTCTACTAAGGATTTATAAGAATACTAATGATAGGTTTGGGTTTTTAATTCTAACTGTAAAAAATACTTAGATAGTTAAAAAGACTGACAAAATAATTTCAGGGATAGATAAAACAGACTTCACAACAGCTTAATCTCATAAATGCAGAGTGCTTTCAGGAAGATTTTAACAATAAAAATCCTTTTTTGGTGCTGGTTCCACAACAAGATTCTACTTTTAATCTTGTATTTTGTCTCATGTTTTTTATGTTTATGTTTAAAATAGCCATATTATTAAAAGTATAAACATCTGAACATATCTTTTAGAAAAATATGATCTTAAGTTTTAAGAAATGTTTGTACTACATTAAAAGGGTAGCCTCTTCAATTTTAGCTCTCTGTGAATAAAGGGAGAATAAATTAGTATGTGAAATATTCCCCCAGAGAACAAGAGATTCTCAGCATTGTAGAGGTATGAGAACCACACTATTTGCTAGGAAAAACATGTATGCTCATTAGTATGGGTATCTGGATCATTCTGTCAAAATATTTATAAAGTTATTTCTAAGTTATAAATAGACAATTTTATTACTTTCTTCTTCAATTCAGGTGTAATTGTTTTGAGGACTAAAGATTGTACACAATTATGAAATGATTATATTGGTTAGTAATTTATGTTTCTCACAAGCAATGTAGAGATTATAAACATTTTTCCATAAATAATATCTGTGGCTATAATTGGTCAATAAAAAGATAATTCATCAGTGGTGTTTAATCTCTTTCGGTACCCTTCACTACTGTCTCAATCGCTCAAGCTTCACACGAGTTTGAAGGCAGAAGAATTTGCATCTCTAAGTATTGGGTCACCTCACATTTAACCATGGAATCAGACACTCCATAAAATCCCTATTTCACCTGAGTGACTCAGTGGGTTAAGTGTCTGCCTTCGGCTCAGGTCATGATCCCAGGGTCCTGGGATCGAGTCCCAAATCAGGCTCCTTGCTCAGTGGGGAGTCTGATTCTCTCTCTCCCTCTGCTGCTCTCCCTGCTTGTGCTCTCTCTCTCTCTCTGTCAAATAAATAAATAAATCCTAAAGAAAAATAAAATAAAATCCCTATTTACCTTCTGGATGGATGATATAAATTGATTCCAGAAAAAAAAAAATATATATATTTTCTAACTTGGGTATCCTAAGAGATCAACGTCTACCCATTGGTTTAGGATAAAACCAGTCTAATTAGGGAGAGGGAAATAGGGAAAAATGTCATCCTGCATGTCCCAGGGTCCTCCCTAGCCCATTCCTTTCTGTCAGGTCTGAGCCTTTAGAAAGGATTGCTCTAGGAAAAAATAATGATCATTATGCCTGGGTAACATAAAACAAGATGCAGAAAGGCTGCTGTAGAGGCTGATTGTGACAGGTGTACTGCATTGACCCTTCCTGGGTCTCATCCCTTTGGGCAAGATTTGTGCACAGAGTGGAGCTTCTGCTTATATGACAGATCATGGGAGGTGAGGTAGTTGAGAGCCGCTTAGCTGGTGGGTTTGGGATTCAACAAAGATCTGCAACAGTTTGAATATTATATGTGTGTGTGTGTGTGTGTATACATACATACATATATAATGCTTTAAGATATTTGACAAGAAAACTCCCCAAAGAACAATAACAAATTAGATAGTGATTTCAGCAAAATCTGTGTAGGGTGAAAAGTCAGTCAGTTCATTTCACTGAAATAGTTGATAACCCAGTAAAGGGAAATCTACAAGAACAGCCTGTTCAGGATAAGACCAAAGTTGACCACACCAGTTGTTTTTACCAATACCTTCCATTTAATGAGCCAGGATCCTCATATGTATCACTTTACACAGGCCTCACAACAGCTCCAAATGGTTCATGTTATTAGGAGAAGGAAACTGAAGATCAGAGAAGTCCAATACAGAGAAGGTGGTAAGATGGGAACCTAGATCTGTTTGACAGAAAAGCCCTCCATCTTGTTTCTCATCCTCTAATCCACCCTCCCTTCTTTTTCCCACTCCTTTCCCTGGCCATGTGTGGCTTTCCTCTCAAAAGACAGGAAAGTTCCAAGAAAACAAAGGTCTACAGCAAGAAAGAATCAAGCCCATGGGGGCTTGAATCCCCTTTCTGCCAGTTGAGTGACCTGGGCAGTTAGCCGACCTCTCCGGGTCTCACTGTTCTCCCTGACAAGCTGTGGATAATTCTAACTCATGGAAGACTGAGTGAGAGAATCAGATCAGCTGCTGAGCACAGCAGGCACTCAATGAGCGCCATGCATTAATTTATAAAGATAAGCCTCCCAGTCAAAGTTTGAAAGGTTTTTTTTTTCCCCTTTCCTTCAGCAACTTGAAGGAAAACATACCCCTTTTCTTTAGAAGACTCATAAAATTGAAGCATATTTATCCATAAAAGCATATTTATTTACATTTTTATAAAACGTGGCCTCTCAGGATAGTCAACACTTTTTGGACACGGTTATTATATGTAAAATAGTACTTCGGAATATTTTCCTTTAAACCAATCTCTTTAGCTTGTAAAAATGGTAAGCATGGCATTTTTGATTTAGATAGTAGTTAAGATTTTATAGCTTATTTGGCTGATTCTTGAGAAATGCTGATAGCCATTTATCTTGAGCTGCCTTCCTCCCAGTACCACCTTTCCTAGAGAAGCTTCTTGGGATACTGAGAGTGGAATGGGGAAGTTAACTAGTTCTTAAGAGAGCTTACTGGGTAAGTATCCTGGACACTCTCAGCTGTTATGTTTTCATTACTTCATTGATTTAGCATAGGCTTATTGAACTCTTAAGTATGTCTAAATTCTGTGAAATTATAAAGATATGTAAAAAAGGCTTTTTGACCTACGGCAGTTTATTGTTGAGTAAGGGAGCTGAAACATTATATATAAACAGATATAAACCTGTGGAAAGGTGAAAAACTGAGTTCACAGGAGGAAGAATCCCTTCAACTGAAGGGATTAGGCTTCACGGATGGGTGATTTTTGAACTTGGTTATCGAGCAGGTATGATTTGGATAAAGATAAATGGAAGACATTTCAGGTGGAAGAAGGAAGGAATAAAATGAGCAAAAACATGAATGATAGTGTGAGGGCTGTGTACAGGGAACAATGAGAAGTCCCCCTCTGATGTGCATTTTGCCATAGGTTTATAGCAGAATCACATACTCCCAAGCCCCCTTACCCTCCCGAAAGTCCCTCTGGGATGAGGCCCAGGAGTCAGCATGTTTAACGTGGATCCCAGTTCATTCGGATAGAACCACTGAGAAACAGACATGGCTGAGTAACTGGAAATTATGGAATGGCTGGAGGGTAGACAAGTGGTTCTTAGCCCAGGCTGCACACACATTAAGATCAAGCAGAGAGGTGGCTCATCCTCCCTCCCACCCTGTCTCCCTCCCTTTCTCCCTTCCTTCTTTCCTTTTCTCTCTTTCTTTCATACCTAAGCCCCAGGCCAATTAAACTAGAATCTCTGAGCATGGGGCCTATGTATGTATCTATCTATCTATCTATCTATCTATCTATCTATCTATCTATCTATTTACTTTTTATTATGGAATTTAAAAAAATTGAAGTATAATGAACATACAGTGTTATATTAGTTTCTGGAGTATAATATAGTGATTTAACATCACTATAAGAGTACACTTAATGCTCATCACAGTAAGTGTACTCTTAATCCCTTTTATCTATTTCACCCATCCCCCCCATCTACTCCCCTCTGGTAACCACCAGTTTGTTTTCTGTATTAAAGAGTCTGTTTTTTTATTTGTCTCTTTTTTTTCTGTTTTGTTTCTTAAATTCCACATATGAGGGAAATCATATATCTGTCTTTTTCTGTCTGACTTATTTCCCTTAGCGTAATACTTTCTAGATCCATCCATGTTGTTGCAAATGGCAAGCTCTCATTCTTTTTCATGGCTGAGTAATATTCCATTGTAGTATTATGGAAAACTTTAAATATATATAAAAGTAAGCAGAACACTATAGTGAACACCCATGCACCCACCACCCAGTTTCAATAACTGTACCAGTTGTATTTCCTTTGTATCTCTACCAGTTTTCTCACCTTCTATATGATTTTGAAAAAATCTTATACATTATAAAATTTCATCTATAACATTTCAGATTTCTAAAGGTTCAGATTTTGCACTCTGGGACTATATCACTTTCCCGTAGCCGGCTTACAGAGGCTCCCTCCCCCTGCTGTTTATCTTTCTATATATCCCCTTGGATTCACTTCTCCATACCTCCTACCTTGCAAAAAGTGGTGCTTTTCTATTTATAGAATTCCAGCAATCATCACAGGGTCCTGAGATCGAGCGCCTTATCAGACTCTGCACTCAGTGGGGAGTCTCCTGGATATTCTCTCCCTCTCTCACCACAAAGAAATGAATACATCTTTTAAAAAAAACATAATTTTTAAAGATTATTCATTTATTTATTTGTCAGAGAGAGAGCATGCCCACAAGCAGGGGGAACAGCAGGCAGTGGGAGAAGCAGGCTCCCCGCCGAGCAGGATTTGATCCCCAGACCCTGGGATCATGACCTGAGCTGAAGGCAGATGCTTAACCAACTGAGCCACCCATGCATCCCAACCAGTAATTTTTAAATATCATGAAATAGCCAGTTGCATTCGATTTTTTACTATTTCATAAATGTGTGTATGCATATAAATTTTTACAGATTGTTTGAATCAGAGTTTTGACTAGGTCTACACATTATGATTGGTTGATATGTCTCCTTCAATCTATGTGTTTCCTCTCTATTTCTCTCTCTCTCTCTTTTAGTTTAGTTTTCTTCAAGAAACTAGATTGTCCTACAGTTTCCCTCACCCTGCATTTTACTGATTACATTCCTGTGGTATCATGTAACATATTTTCTAATCATTTATAGATATTTGGATCTAGAGGTTTAATAAGATTTAGGTTCCAGAGTTTTGTTTTGTTTTGTTGTTGTTGTTTGTCTTGTTTTTTTGCAAGACCATTTTCTAGGTGTGTTCTTTCATTAGGAGCATATAATATCTATGTGTCTCTCTTATTGAGGTGTTAGCAACCACTGATAATCAATGCCTAGAGCCATTTATTTAATATAAACTGCAAAATGATGATATTCTATCTTACCTTCATTAACTTGCTGGAATACTTCTGTAGAGACATTTTCTCTCATCTACTAGTTGTATAAAAAGTGGTACAGTTTAAATGGGAAAGGCAAGATACATGATCCTTTCCCTTATTTATCAGTTTTCAAAATAATGAATTTGTTCATTAGCATCATGTAATGGAATTCAATTATTAGAGTAATTATCTGACTTGCTATTAATATGAATTTAAACATGTATGGGGTATTCTAGTCCATTGCAGTGTTACTGTTTTTGATGCTCAGATTATTGTCTCTTTGCTTGGTGGGAACCTGTTCAATTTGGCTCCTGAGTTCTTTTAACATAACCCTAATAGTATTTAAAATATTATTTACTATTTGATAAGACAAGATGTCCCAGCATCATCACATACATCACATACATTTCCTGCCCCAAACCTACAGTCAGTTAATTATTCCTCCAAAGAGCTCTTTAGTAGGAAACCATATTTTAAGACTGCAGTCTAGGGCGCCTGGGTGGCTCAGTTGGTTAAGCGACTGCCTTCGGCTTAGGTCATGATCCTGGAGTCCCGGGATCGAGTCCCGCATCGGGCTCTCTGCTTGGCAGGGAGTCTGCTTCTCCCTCTGACCCTCCTGCCTCTCATGCTCTCTGTCTCTCATTCTCTCTCTCTCAAATAAGTAAATAAAATCTTAAAAAAAAAAAAGACTGCAGTCTAGATACTAGTGGTTCTCATTGCTATTTATGCAATGTTTCTGAGCCTCTTCAATACAAAGAGCTAAGGGAGATTTTCTTTTTTAAGGTACCATCATATCACAAATTTATACTGATACTTTTAATTCAAAGCCAGAACCACAGGGTATCTCTTTTCCCTAGCTTTCCCCCAAATCCCAGTTCTCAATGACATCAGGAATATTAAAATGAGACTGTTTTATACTAAATTATTTGCCCTACAATGCACACATGGATGTTTCAAATTAACAACACGAGAGCCGAGGGGACCCTGCGTGGTCCCACCAATGTCCTGGTGGAGCACCCGATGACATCATTGAATTTGAAATATTTAAAGTGGATACAAAACTGTTTCAGCAATACAGACAATTAAATGTGGTGTTGTGGGTGATGGTGCCATTGGTAAAACATGTCTCCTGATATCCCATACAACAAACAGATTTCCATCTGAGTATTAGCCTACTGTTTTTGACAACTATGCAGTCACAGGATTGGTGGAGAGCCATATACTCTTGAACTTTGTGATAGTGCAGGGCAAGAGGATTCTAACAGATGACGACCACTGAGCTCTGCACAAACAGATGTATTTCCAGTTTGTTTTTCCCCATCCTCATATGAAAATGTGAAGGAAAAGTGGGTGCCAGAGATAACTCACCATTGTCCAAAGACTCCTTTCTTGCTTGGTGGGACTCAACTGATCTCGGAGATGACCCCTCTACAATTGAGAAACTTGCCAAGAACAAACAGGAGCCTATCACCGCAGAGACTGCTGAAAAGCTGGCCCATGACCTGAAGGCAGTCGAGTATGTGGACTGTTCTGCACTCACACGGAAAGGCCTAAAGAATGTATTTGATGGAGCAGTATTGGCTGCCCTGGAGCCTCCAGAACCGTGGAAGAGCCGCAGGTACCTGCGTGCTGCTGTGAACGTCTCCCAGAGCCCTTTCTGCACAGCTGGTGTCAGCATTGTTCTAAAGGCAATGTTAAATCAAACTAAAGATTAAAGATTAAAATTCGTTTTTGCAATAATGACAGATGCCCTGCACCTACCTACATGCACTCGTGTGAGACGAGGCCCGTAGGTATGATCCCCATCCACCTCTCAGTACTCCTTCGTTTGAGTAATTGTGTGTTGTCAGAAAAGTGATTAATACTAGTTTTTGTTTTGCTATTTCAATTTTTTTTTTTTTTTGGCTTAAAAGCAAGGCATGCTTGTGATGACTCTATAACAGACTAATTTGGGTTGTGGAAGCTGCTCCCAGGCTCCATCCACATTATGGAGAATAATCTGGGACATTTAGGTTTTTTATTTTATTTTATTTATTTATTTATTTATTTATTTATTTATTTATTTATTTATTTATTTATTTATTTATTTATTTATTTAGCGGGAGTAGGAAGGGTGTGTAGGGTTTGTTTTTATTTAGTCATGTTTTTAAAATTCATTAACCACGGGGCAGCCCTTAATGGGAGAAGGACGGATTGATTCCACATTCCGCTTCCTAGATCTAGTTTAGAAAACTTGTTCCCCACCTGGAGCTATTAGAAAGAGTATAGTAAATGCTTCATTTAATATCATACTCCTTTTTGAACTTTGCCTTTTCTCTCCACCCTTAAGTAGGTCCGGTATTTGATGAAACTCATGAAAGTGGGTGGAACCTGTCTTGCCCCTCCTTTTTTCTAGGGTGCACTATACATGTGACTGTAACTTTCAAGAATGATTTGCCATTTGCTAATTTTTTAAAAATTAATTTCTAACGTCTTTCACTGATCAATGAAGAAAAGTATTTCACTTTTTGAAATACACCAGATGGATTGAATACATAATTAAAAAACATCTTTTTTCACTGTCATTGTCTTACATGCTTAGCATAGATGTCCTGCTTACTAGCATATATGGTGTTCCTAGAACACAGCTGAAGATCTGGTAAATGGAGAAAATGTGAGGGATGGCGCCAGAAGACAGAGGTCTATGGAATGATGCACATCATCTTTCAAGCTGGGAGGATGGAGACCTGCTCCATGAAGAAGCTGGGGTTGGGGAGAACATTTAACAACATGGGGACCAGTCAGGAGAATCCCCTTATTTCTGTTTTGTATATGAGGAACTCTAGAGTAGCTAGTTAAGGTTCTGTAGTTTAATAAAAAGATCCTGGAGTCTTATGAAGACTTCATAACTATGTGTTAGTAGGGATTTTATTTGCTTAGTTTGGTTGCAATTTCCAATTTTTTAAAATGTTTAGGTAATCTTGTCCCCCTTCCCCAAATCCTAATTCTTGTAGATTCATTACTGTTAAACCAATGTTCCTCATGTCTCAGTTCCTTGTATATGCATTCTTTTCAGATGTATTAAACAAACAAAAACCCCTTAAAAATTACTAACACCTTTTCTAATAATATTACTGCTGAAATGCTGTTCTTTTAATCTTTTTGTTCTTGGTGTATATGCCACTAAGGATGTATAGGCATTTGCTCTGTCTTAAGGTTACTTTGAATAGTTCATCTATTTGATTATACCAGCAGTTTGTTACGTATTCAGCTCATTTGTTTTATTTTATTTTAATTTTTAGAGATTAATTTATAAGTTTAATTTTGTTTTGTAATTATGTGCAATATTTACATGGTTTCAAAGTTACATTTACAAAACAAATTATTGTCAAAGTAATTCAGCCTGTCCCATCAGCCTCTCTGCTTCCTCTCCCTGTGGATGACCATTTAAATAGTGTATGGTTTGTCATTTATTGTTTATGTTCAGTACCTAATTGTAAATCTGTCCCAGTGATCTTATGGGGAGCCAGACTAGAGAGCCTTTACTGTAGAAAATGATGAGCTAGAATGTTTGTTAGTCTTGTGGAACAGGGACTTTGTACAACACTTTTAAGGCTGTATTTCCTGCATCTAGATTAGTGGCTGGCACCTAGCAGATGGTTGGTAATATGTGTTAAATGAATGAATGAATGAATGAATGAATGAATACTTAGTAGAAGTTTGCGAGCAGAAGAGTGAGAGAATCAAAGCTGTCCTTTTTTGAAAACTTAATCTGACAGTAATGGTTAAGGTAATTGGGAAGGAAAAACTGAATACTAGGTGACTCATTTGGAGACTTATTTGGTGAAGTGGATGATAGCAATTTTGTTTTATTATTTTTTTTTAAAGATTTATTTATTTATTTATTTGAGAGAGAGAGAATGAGAGACAGAGAGCACTAGAGGGAAGAGGGCAGAGGGAGAAGCAGACCCCCTGCTGAGCAGGGAGCCCGATGCGGAACTTGATCCCGGGACTCCAGGATCATGACCTGAGCCGAAGGCAGTCGCTTAACCAACTGAGCCACCCAGGCGCCGATGATAGCAATTTTAAAGAAAAAAAATAAAAAGTGTGTGTGTGTGTGTTTGTGTGCATGTATAGGTTTGAATTCTGTGGACTGGGAGCATGCTGTCTGGCCTGGTTCTATCGATCTCAACTGGGTGTACCTGTGTTTCTGTGGTCAGCGGGCCTCACTTGCATCCCTGGCTGGTGGCAGGCTTTGGCAAGGGGACTAATTGTTGTCTGTGTCACCTCACTTCTCTTTGAGGTATTTCATCTTTCATCCTTCAGGGGACTAGCTTGGGTTCTTTCCCATCCATGGTAGTCTCAGGGTACCGAGTACAGCAAAAGGCTATACAACGTGCAATTGTTTCTCAAGCTTCTGCTTGTGTCATGCTTGCCAAGTTCCCACTGGCCAAAGGAAGCCATGATAACAGCCCTGATTCGGGAATTGTCCAGACAGACTCTAGCTCTTGATGAGAAGAGAATGTACAGCCATTTTGAATTTTCCAGTGTGGGATGTATGTGAAACATGTGAATAAGGTCATCTGTTTCCTACAGCTTTTAGTTCTAGTTCCACACATGTTTGTTAATTTACACCTCTGCATCCTTTCTATGGACTTTCCTGAAATGTTTCTCAGCCACATAGTCCATTTTGCATTCTGTATCTTCCACAAAACCTCTCTTTACCAATATTTCACTTATGAGAGTTTCTTTAGCACTTCTGGCTTTTGCCTTGGTGATTACCTTTTAATTATACACTTTAAAACATATATTTATATGTTTTATATATCTATATTACAGTTTTGCATTGTTCTCTAAATTTTTTGTGTATATTTCTCCTGAATTCTCAGCTAATTTGTCTTATTTTTCTATTGTAACTTCAATGAATTTAGAATAGTGTTAGAATATAAGTACTCTATAAATAATTGTTAACTTGAACTTTGGGTTGACCTAGAGAAACCTTCTGAAACTGGATATTACCAAAGCCCTCTTTATTTTGCTTTCCAGTGGATCTGTCAGCTTATGATTTACTATGTCTAAAAACAATGGCCAAGGAAATCTGGTTAAATTCAGCAGACTACTTTTTTTTAAGTATTTTGACAATTGGATTGAATCCATTAAAAATAAAATATTTGTAATTATGTTTTTGGAATTACTTTACATGTGCAGTAAGACCACTTACAAGTAAGACATATAAAATATCCCTGCTAGGGCGTATGTATGGCTGAGGAGGAATCTTTCAGTGGTTCAAGTAGTGAAAACAAAACAAGCAACAAAGATTGTGATGATCCAGGTGTGTCATTGGAAAACCTATTAATTTCCTTTAGCGAAAAGTCACGTTGGGGAGATCTCAAGGAGAGCTGCTTGTATCTGTGTGAGGCAGAAAAATAAAGATGAATGCTAAGAGGGAAGGTAGAAGAGAGGAGAGAAAATAGTGCCAGGCTGGGACAGCAGTATCAACTTATATCTTCTCGTTCTGATTTATCTTCCTATGGCCTGGGGAAGAGTACTCTGGGAGTTCTCAGAAGAGGAAGGAATAAAGACATCCTTTCCTTCTTATCTTCACTGGAAATTTCAGAGAAGAGTGAAGGCAAAGGGAGAGAAAGGTGGGGCAGAATTGTTTTTGGTTCTGGAAGACAGAAAAAAGGAGAGGTAAAGGAGATTTGGGCAAAAGCCTTTTTTCTTAAGCCAGTCGTGATCCCCAGTTGAAGAGATCAGTACCTAACTATGGATGAATTACATTAAAACTAAAACTGCTTGTGAGGTGTGGCTCTAATAGGTTTTGGTGAAGTGCTTGATCGTTGGGGAGTAGGGTGATTGGTTATGATAAATTGTAAGATTTTTCTGCGTGATGAGAGATCTATAAAATTTTTGTTTTGTTTGGCTAGAGACTAAAGCAAACCTCAAAAGTCTTCATTGATCTCCTGTAAAATAAAATGACTACAAAGGAATTAACATGTATATATGGAAAGAAATGAGGCTTAGCAAAATGCATAGCAATTCATCAATGAGAGCTATATTAGTATCCAGAAGTCTAATGGATGCTATCTGTCAATAATTGTTGGAGACTGCTTGTCAGCAAATTGGATTGTTTGTCATAGACACTGACAAATTGTAGTATAAGGATCTTGAACTTTTGCATACATTTAAAATATTTATGTGAATATGCATAGGCACATGTCTATTTGTAACGAGAGTGTTTTCCTGCATTATAAAGTTTCAGGATTTGTCCAATAAGGCCTGAAGTCTTTTTACTAAATGGTGGAACTCATCATGACATTTATATACTCTAACATCCAATCATCTTGGTTTTCATGAAAATATTTTCCTTAAATATTTTGAAAGTAGAGCATCTTCACTGAATCAAAATTGACATTTTAATTTGAACTCTCCAGTCTGAAAAGAGTTCGCAGTCAAAATTTGTCATTAAAAAAACTCAATGAAATGAAAAATAATGATCTGCTGGCTTGCGCCTACAGACATTTGGAATAGAAGTGCTAAAGATACTATATTTTAATGCTCAGTCGACTTCTTTTACTGCCAGGCAGGGAGTAAGTGGGAGGCAGCTCTTGGTGCTGTGGAAAGGACCATGGCCTTAAACTCAGAAGAGCTGCATTTAAGACAGAGCCGTGTCATTTATCAGTGGGATGACTTTGCTCAAATAATTTAGTTTCTTCATCCTTAAAATTGGAATGATAATAGATATGTCACAGAGCCTTAAGACAACAATGCATGGGAAAAGTATTACAAACAAAATCTTATGTAAATGTAAGATTGTTGAAGATATTCCCTATTTTCTAATAAATGATATTGTTTATATTCAAGTTCTATAAAAATTAATACACATTTGTTTCAATTACCTCATTGAAAAAGCAATACACGGTGAAGGTAAAATATAAAAAGCAGAAAATTAAAACAAAGCAAAAAGAAGGAACTAAGAATCACCCATCATCATTCTAAATTTTCACCTAAACTTTTACTTCTGCATATAGCTTTTAAAAGTATACACTATATTGCAGTGCACAATATACAGTATGTAGATTGTACCTTTTCCCTTAACATTATATTATGATTATGTTTTTAGGACAGTATATGTACTTCATAGGATTGTGTAAATTCATATATACTCCTTTACGTGAATAAACCATAATTATAATTTACCTATTTCCCTATTAGTTGAACAAAGACTTTAGGAGTTTCCAATCTCTCAAAGAGATGACTATTCTTTTCTGTTACTCCTTGTATACATTCACCAGCATTTCTGGATGAAAGAGTAAATAGCATTTTGAGCCTTTTAATATAAATTGCCAACTTGCCTTCAGGCTGACTGCCAGTTTCTATTTTTCCTTGCAGTGTGTAAAGGTGCCTGTTTCCCCACATCCTAATCAATACTGGGCATTACAATAACTTAAAATATCCATATCAAGGTCATAGGTGCAAATATTATCTCACTTTTTAATTAGCATTTAAACCAATATGTAGAGTCCAGTTGTAATTCTTTTTAAATTGCTTGTTCATGATGGTGGTCCAACTTTTTCTCATAATCTTTAGGAGATCTTTACACATTAAAGTTATTAATCCCTCTCATATATGTTGTGAATATGTTTTCCTACTTTCCCACTTTTTCATTGCTCTTAAATTATGTTTTTGATGATTTTAAAAATGATGTGTGCATTTTAAATTCATAGGTAGTGCTTTATTTATCTGGTATTGCCAACGAATGAGGAATACCACCTAAATAGAGTTTCCAAATAATTTTTTTTTTTACATAATGGGAAGACAATTTTTAAATGAAAAATCATTCTAAATTGTGTAATCCACCTCCTTCCATATATATATATGTTCAATGTTTATCATTACACCCAGAACCATGTTATATGATAGAGTTGGGTGGATGGGAGTATAGTTGGGGAAAGAATACTAAAATATTGGATAACTGTATATTACAGAGTAGTATTAGCATGCACATCTGTATTTACAAAGTGTTGTTGTATCAGATTTATTCCTAGGTGGGTTCCAAGCTGAAAGAGATCAATGGAAGTCAATAAAGGCTTACTTTGAGTTGCACATGAAGGTCAGATTTTAATAGAGGATGAGAGAGAAATCTTTTTGCTAGGTGGGGAATAATATTATATTGGTTGTTGGCTTTTGGTGGCAAGTAACAAAACTGACTCTTGATAACCAGAACTACAAAGAGATTTTAGGTGGCTGCCATAATAAAAAGCAGAGTTTTAAAAAAATCAGTCCATTTTTTTTTGAAGAGAGAGCATGTGTACGCACAGGGGTGAGGGGCAGAGGAAGAGGGAGGGAGACAATCATAAGCAGGCTCCACACCCAGTGTGGAACCCGATGTGGGGTTTCATCTTACAACCCTGAGATCATGACCTGAGAGGAAACCAAGAGTTGGATACCTAGCCAACTAAGCCACCCTGGCACCCCAAGAGAAACATATTTTAAACTTTGGCTGTGCACTAATATATAAAAGGTGCTGGGTGGTCTACTTCACATGGTATAACTCCTTCCATCTTGATTTGAAATTTGAGATATGGTACTGTGATGGTTAATTCTTTGTGTAATTCTGTTAAGAATTAATTCTTAATTTCTTAGCTGGGCCATGGATTACCCAGATATTTGATCAAACATTATTCTGGATATTTCTGTGATGGTGTTTTTGTTTTGTTTTGTTTTTTACAACCTTGTTAATGTTGTTGTTGTTTATATCTCCAAATTTTTATTTAAATTCCAGTTAGTCAACATGCAGTGTAATATTGGTTTCTGATGTAGAATTTAGTGATTCATCACTTACATACAACACCCAGCGCTCAGTGTTGGTGATGGTCTTTTTGAATGAGATTTACATTTAAATTGGTGGGCTTTATGTAAATCACATTGTCCTCCAAGATGTGGATGGACCACATCCAATCAGTTGAAGACATGAATAGAACAAATGTGGACCTCTCTGGAGCAAGAGAGACTTCTCTAGCAACTGCCTTTGGACTTCATCTGCAACATCAGCTCTTTCTGGCTCTATAGCAAATGGCCTTTAGACTTGAACTAGAATATTAGTTCTCCTGGGTTTCCAGCCTGCTGCCCACTCCCCCTGAAAATTTTGGATTTGCCAGTCTCCATAATCATATAGCCAATTCCTTTTAATAAATGTTTTCCTATATATTTGCCCATGCTACTGTATTCTTATTTCTGGAAAACCTTGGCTAGTGCAGGTATGCCATAACACTTCTGTGTAAAAACTCCTCAAAAGTGCTCTGTTACCTACAGGACTGAAGAAGTTCCTTAGCTCCTTAGTGATCTAGTCTCTTGGAATTATACTTGGAATTCTCAAAAGGGGCCATGCTTTTTCTTGAGCATGCTGACCCTTCTACCTCATATGCTTTTATGCTGCTTGTTTGGAAAAGTCTTATCCTTTAGTTCTCAACCAAATATCTTTATAGTTCAGGGACTATTGCCAGATAACCAGTTAAAGCTAAATGCTGTGATTTGGAAGCACCTGTTCATCTTCTTACACCATTTATCTCATTGCTTATAGTTATTTGTCCATATGTCTGTCCTCCCCATCGAACTCTGAACTTCATGAAGTAAGCAATCTTATTGTTCATGTTTATAGTATTTAGTAAAACTCCCGGCAGCATTAATAACAAGCCTATGCTGGTATAGGATTCTTCCAATCAAAGACCTCAGTCATTGTGTTGTGTGTGCTTCTGGCCACACAGTAATTAGCCTTCCTGGGGATATTAATGGTTGCTAGAGTCTGAACTTTTGTGGATGTTCATTACCATTGAATTTCTAATATATATCTCATTGATTGTGAATAACATAACAAAAGTTAAATAGACAGCCTTTGTTTATTTAGAATAATATAGATTGTGGGGTATCTTTAAAGATTATCTTTGAGGCCCTAATGGCTCACAAATAAGTTTTCAGAAGATTTGTTGTGATATGTTGAAAACCCAGGTAAATATGGAAGGATTTTCTTTCTATCACAAAAAATATTTCTGCATTTTCCTAGGGCATGCTTAATTATAATACCGCCTTGTGTATTTATTTAAAGTTAGTTTTTACCTCCTTGACAGAGTGATCGGCTGTTGAGAAATATAAAATTTCAGTTTATAAACCTCTGTAGTAAAGGTCAATCTGAAATAACAATGAGAAAAATATGCTGACATTGACAAAAATTACATTAATGTGTATATCTCAGAGCAATATTTATCAGTTGAAGTTGGCTTTATCTGAACTGGCTCGTGGAGGAAGAGAAGTCATAAAAGTTATGGGCAGGTTCTGGGTAACTGTGAGTCATCATATGTTCTTTTCAAGTGAGGTGTAATTATTTTTTTAATGTGATTCTTTCATGAGAAAAATCTTCTGGGGATTTTCAGCCTCTTCTGGTGTGTCTGTTTTGTCTGCCATCCCACTACCAGATCTTAATCGCTGCAGATTAAGTGCAGAACCATGATTCTTAATCACCTCCTTAGCTCACACAAACTGTTGCTTCACCAATGCTTCAAATCAGTTAAATACACAAAAATTAAATTATATATAAATATATATAAATTTATTATTAATTATTTATTTTTATATTTATTACATTAATTATTAATTAATTATTAAATAATCATATATTAATTATTTATATTACATATATGTGTATACACACACACACGTATGTATGGATGGATATCAGGATCACTTTACAAAGCCCCTGGAAATTGAACACTAGAACTGCTACAGAATGGAGCATTTTATCAGAGTGGTAGCAAATTGTCTTGATTGGCAATTCTTCTTATTATTACTCATTACACTTCATCCTGTTCTGCCATCATAACCTAGACTCATTTACTCCCAAAATTACTTCTGATAATGAAATTTCTAACAATAGAACATGTTCCTGAAGTACAAACTTCTCATGAATGGAGACTTGATGGTTCTTCTCAATGGAGCCTGACACTCAGCTCTGGGCACCAGGTCTTCTGGAAAGTAAAAAGTTCTTTCTCCGTTCCTGCCCTAAATCCTCAAAGTCAATAAAACTTTTACACAGTTCCTGAAGTCATTGTTCCATTGTTCCTGCAGACAAACTTCAACATAAGATTACCAAGCAAATACTCTTCTGCTTGCAATGATGTCTAGTGGGCCTGGTGTCCCCAGAACTCTGTCAGGAACTGGCCTGTTGAGGGGGAGGGTAAGACGCTGTTGTAACAGCTTTCAGCATGCTGACTTGGTTTCCTCCCTACTTTGTTTTGGAGTATAGATTTTCATCATTTTTACTAATTACATAGTATTCCACATGCTGATTGGTCATTTATTTATTTGGCTTCTCAGTGTTGGGACATCTTTATACATAAACTACTTTGAGTGGTTTCTGCAAACTACTCTTATTATTTCCTTGGACTCTTTTCCAGACTTGTAGTTGCTGAGTCAAAGAATGTATATAGTTGTAAAGTCTTTGATTTATATTGTTAAATTGCCTTCTAGAAATGTATCAATTTATAGTTTTGCTAGTCATGATTGATCAGACAGTTTTTCCCTATTGAAGATGATATTAACCTTGGGTTTTTCATATCAGGCCTTTATTATATTGAGGTTTATTCCCTCTAAACCTACTTTGTTGAGAGTTTTTTTTTATCATGAATGGATGTTGTACTTTGTCACATGCTTTTTCTGCATCTATTGAAAAGATCATATAGTTCTTATCCTTTTTATTATTGATGTGATGTATCGTGTTGATTGATTTGTGAATATTGAACAACTTTATAACCCAAAAATGAATCCCACTTGGTCATGGTGAATGATTTCTTTAATGTATTGTTGAATTCAGTTTGCTAGTATTTCATTGAGGGTTATTGCACCTATATTCATCAGGGATATTGGCCTGTACTTCTCTTTTTTAGTGGTGTCTTTATCTGGTTTTGGTATCAGGATAATGCTGGTCTCATAGAACGAATTGGGAAGTTTTCCTTCCTTTTCTATTTTTTGAAATAGTTTGAGAAGAATAGGTATTAACTCTTCTTTAAATTTTTAGTGGAATTCATCTGTGAAGCCTTCTGGTCCTGGGCTCTTGTTTGTTGGGAGATTTTTTATTATTGCTTCAATTTCCTTGCTGATTATGGATCTGTTCAGGTTTTCTATTTCTTCCTGTTTCAGTTTTGGTAGTTTATATGTTTCTAGGAATTTATACATGAATAAATTCTTCTAGGTTGTCCAATTTGTAGGCATATAGTTCTTCTAGGTTGTCCAATTTGTTGGCATATAGTTTTTCATAATATTATCTTACAATTATTTCTAGTTCTGTGGTGTTTGTTATTATTTCTCCACTCTCATTTGTGATTTTATTTATTTGAGTCCTTTTTCTTTTTTTCTTAAAAAGTCTGGCTAGGGTTTTGTCAGTTTTATCGATTTTTTCCAAAGAACCAGCTCCTGGTTTCATTCATTTGTTCTATTGATTTTTAGTTTCTATATCATTTATTTCTGCTCTAATCTTATTATTTCCCTCTTTTTGCTGACGTTAGATTTTGTTTGTTGTCCTTTTTCTAGCTCCTTTAGGTATAAAGTTAGCTTATTTATTTGAGATTTTTCTTGCTTCTTGAAGTAGGCCTATATTGCTATATACTTGCCTCTTGGAACTGCTTTTGCTGCATTCCAGAGGTTTTGGATGTGCTGTCATTTTCATTTGTTTTTATATACTTTTTTATTTCTTCTTTTATTTCTTGGTTGAGCCATTCATTGTGTTGTTTATGCCTTGCTGTTGTGTCTGAGTCACTCTTGCTGTCAGTGCAGTTGTCTGCACTGACTCTCTGCCTGTTGTAGGATGTGTTTGTTCTCTCTGGTGTTAGTGGGACACAGGCAGGCTAGATCTGGAGAGGGGCAGTGTGCTCTCTGGGGAACTGGGAGCAGGGCGGAGGTATTAGCAAAATTTGCATTGGGCCACTAGTCCTATGCCAGATCCCCCAAAGAACTGTTGTGGCTGGGGGCTGTGCACCAGGGTGGCTGATGGCATGAGGTTGGGAGCAGAATGTGACCATGGCTGGGCATGTGGCTGGGCACTGTGCTGCAGCTGGGCAGGGGCATGCAGAGGCAGCTGTGCACCTGACTGCTTGGTGAGGCAAGTGCACAGCTTTAATAAAATTTTCCCTGAGCCGGGGGCCAAAGCTACAATTGTATGGGCAGCCCCGCTTCCCACAGGTGGCACTGTGTTTATGCTGGGGGGTATAGGAGGAAAATGGCACCTGCCAGCTCCCTTGTTTTCAAAGAAGTCCTCCAACATGCTCTGAAATTAGTATGAACAGATCTGTCTCCAGTTTGCCCCCAGTGCTGTGTAAATTGCCATTTTTATGTTTCCTTTCTGTAGAGAGGCTACTGTCTCTTTAAGGGAAGTGACCCAGCTATCACTTACCCTCCTGGCTTGCCCAGTGCTGAGTCAGAGACTTTTAAAGCTCCAGGCTCCAAATCCCACTGGTTTTACAAACTCATGGAATTCCGTCCTTCTGGGTTTTATTTTAAAAGATTATTATTTGAGAGAGAGAGAGTGAAAGGGAGAGAAGCAGACTCCCCACTGAGCAGGGAGTCCAGCAGGGGTCTTATTCTCACAACCCTGGGTCTTGATCTCATGACCCTGAGATCATGACCTGACTGAAATCAAGAGTCAGATGTTTAACCGACTGAGCCACCCAGGCACCCAGACCTTCTGGTTTTTAAAGCCAAACATTATGAGGATTAGTTTTCCCTGTGTGAACTCACTGGTGCAAGGGCCCACTTCTCTGCCCTCTCTGAGCACACAGTTCCCTCCCTCCTGCAGACAGCCTCCTTCTGACTTTCTGAACTTTCTCAGCTTTCAGATGCAGATTTTTCTCTATATTTAGTTGTGGAGTTAGTTTTTCCAGTCTTTAGATCACTCTCTGGTTTATTGGCTTGGATGTGGGTGATATCTAGGTGTAAATGTGGTGTGGGGTGAGCTCAGGATCCTCCTACTTTGCATCTACCCAAGCTCCTCCTTCCAGGTCATTTCTTAATTTCACCTTTCTCTTAGAAAGCACATTCCTTGAAGTCAGTCTATTGAACATCATTATAATCTTTGTGTATTAAGTTATGCCAATTTTAGTGGTATATCATTTTCCTGAAGTAACTACAATGTTTCCAAAGAACATCAATACATAAATTATGGTCTTCAAGGACGATCCCCTGCTGTGCTAAAGTCAGAGTTCCCTATTAGATGTGTGATAGAAGAAGACTAAGTTCTGAGGGGTTTCCTTCTCTCCTGCTGGACCCATAATTCCCATGTATACACTGGAAATTTCATCTCCAACAAATATGGAAAAACATCTAGAGGCAAATTGCATATAAGAGAGACAAAAGGAAATTTGGGCAACCATCTAGGCAATGCAGATACCATCTCTACTTCGGTATGTGACTAAATTATATAGATGATTTAATAAGGCATACGTGTGTTTTAATATTTTCTTTCTTTTTGCAACATCTTATATGGTTATGTAGACTTCCTTTTATTACTATATTATTTTCATTACTATATTTTATTATAAGTATGATGATGGATAATGAAGATCTATCCTGTAAAAATGTACCCTGTTCTCAATGATAGGGAGCTGAAGAGGGTCAGCTGTGTGGTGCAGAAATACGATGCCAAGAGAGACATTTTGAAGCATACCATGCTGGCAGAGTCCCTTGTCACTAAGAATCAGCGCAGCAAGCAAACCACACTCACACTGAAGGACCATATTTTTGAGTCTGTGTGTGTATGTAAGAGGGAGGGAGGGAGATACTGTAGACCATACAGTAACAAAATATAGCAAAAGCTGCATTAGTCTTGAATAAAATGCTGTAATCCTTGTGTTAGAATTGTTTTTCGCAGACGCAACTAGTAGGATCAGTTCCTTCAATGATCATCTTTTGACGGGAAGAGCAATTTTAAAAATTCAGTAATTTTTCTTTATGGTATAGATTTAAAGTGAGTTTTATATTCCAAATATGGTCATATACAAGACCATTTTCCATATGTGGTGTATTATTTAAATATTTAAATATTTATATATTTTAATATAGATGCCACATAAAATGAAAACAATTATTTTCTTATCATTTAATTGCACTTCCCATTTTCTATGAAAAGTATGAAGAAAAAGTCCCACTAATATCACTCTGCCTTGTGCCAAAGCACAGTACTTGTGTGATGTATGGTCCATGGCTTACTTGCTCATTCCAAGCTGGTTTGGGTTTCTCACAATTTGGAGGATTATCTCAATGGGAGAGCACAACAGGAACCCATCATGTGGTCTCTAGGACACATTCTCTGAGCGGGAGTCATCCCAGACACTATGGTTTTGTTCTTGGGGTCAATGTCCTAGAGCCAATATAAATATTTAGAGTTTCTCAAGATGACTTGACTCCCATGGTGGATCTGTCAGCCTGAGAATCTGGGTTGTTGAAGTCTGCAAATCCAAATGCCATTGTCAGCAACCAGATCTATTATGTCTCTCACTCTCTCTCTCTGTCTCCTTGGGGCTTTATGGTTCTTTGGAGATTGATTGAGGGCTACCAGGAGTATGTGGGATAGGCCTAGCATCAGAATCTGAGCACAATTCTCATCGTTTCACATGATATTTCACTGGAAAATAAAAAAAAATTTTGGGGGGAGGAATCATAAAAACCATGAAATTAGATGATCTCAAAAACTCATTCTAGTTTTATCCTGTGGTAATTCCATCACTTTCCAAAACTTTATTCCTTGACTCCTAAGGTTCCAAGGTTTTGAGGGGTGGCCCTACTTGTTTTATACAGCAGTGGATGACTGAAAAAAAGCCTTTTTGAAAAATGGATTGGTTCAGCCCTTGATTGGTGGCACGCCTATACATTAGACATGTGATTTTTGTTTTGCCATGACCTTTTGTCCATACTTCTAAAATCATAGATATTTGCAGTATTATGTCATCTAAGTGGATTCAACTAAGTAATAACAAAAATGTGTGCTTCCTTCAACTGATATACGATACAGATAACTATAATATATGTTTGTGCTTTAACATGCCCTAAGTTTCTCTTGCATAGAGAGGAAGGAGTAAATGGTATTCTCTTAGGTCTGTAATTTTCTTTGGAAAGACTTCATGTGTTTTTAAGCATATTAGTTGTGACCCATATATATTAACTTTCTATAAAAATGATTCATTTGTACTCAGAGACAATTTTTTTAGGGAGTTACCACAGAGAAGGATGAGTGCTATATTTGAGGCTTATTTAATCTGTTCCTTTAGCTAACTTTCCAAGTCAGGATGAGTTAAATATTAATATTTAAACATTTTGGGAGAATTGGACAGAAAATATAGAAAAACAAATCATTAAACACTAATTGTCAATCTTCCTTTCTCCAGAACTACAACTCGCCTATGCTAGGATCCATGTTCTCTTTCTTCACTTCTGTCACAATGGAGGAAAATTTTCTGCAGCCTCTGCCTCAAGTTCCTCATTCCTTTGATGGTACAATTTTCCTCACATTATTTTCTCTCACTTCCTTCTAGATTATTACCACTAGCATTCAATCATGTGGTAATATTTCTCATTGCAGCAAAAATTCTTAAAGTCTCTCTCCTACTCTGAGTAAACTTCTCAAAAGAGCTATCTACACATGTCTCTATTTTTTTACCTCTCATTCACTTCTCATGATTTTAGTCATCACTACTACACTGAAACTGCCTTAGTCAATGTCACTGATGACTTGCTTGTACCATTTCTAGATGACTCTTTGTCCTCACTTTAGTATTTTCCTACTTGACTTATCATTGGCTTATCATTTGGCTTAGAGGACATGCCTTCATGGACATGCCTCTTTCTTCATTGTCTTCCTCCATAACTGACCCTTCTCTATTGGTTCCTTTTGCTGGTTTCTCCTTTACCAAACTTACAAATATTGGCACTCATCTACATTTACTGCTGGGTTCGCTTTTCTATTCTACACTTCTACCATAGATGATCTCATTGAGTCTGATGCACCAGTTTGTTTTGATGACTCCTACATGTTATTTCTCTAGTCCTCACCTGTGTCACATGCATTCTACTGTCTACTTATCATCTCTTTTTAGATGTATTATAGTCACCTTGAACCTCATATGTCCACAACGGAAATCTTGGTTCTTTATTCCACTAAGCCCATTTTCTTCTCCCACTCATTTCTGATTCAGTAAATAGTACCATCCTCCATTTAGTTGTTGAAGCCAGATGCTAGAAGCTGATGATTTCTTTCTTGTCCTATGCCCTACTCATCTAGTAGCAATCCTGCTTCTACTCTCTACAAAGCAGATATGGACCCATTCTCTTTTCTCTAGTCCCACCACTATCACCTTAACCCAGGCCTCTGTTATTTCTCTCCTGAATGATGGCAATAGTCTAATATTGGGTGTCCTCCACAGGCTTTTCCTCTCTTTCAACCCAGTTTTGACTTGGTCGGAAAAGTGACTTTATCAAAATGTCAACAAAACCACATCATTTTCCTTGTAAAAGTCCTCCATTGATTTTCCACTGCACTTAGAATTACATTGGAACTTCTCACCAGGACTGAAAAATCCCTCTGTGACCCAGCCTTTGCCTAACAACACTCTCTTCCTCATTTGCCAGGTTACAATCTAGCTAATTTTCTTCTTTGTTGCAAGGTCTGAGCCCTTTGTCTCCAGAAGTTTTGTAGATGTTCTCACCTCTGCCAGGGAAATTCACCCTAGTTCTCATCACTTGAATAGATCCCTCTCTTCCTTTGGATCTCTGTTTAAATGGTCCACCTCTAGAAAACCTTCTTGACTACTCTGTAGCATTTTTTGTCCTCAGATTATTGTTTTTCCTTCATAGCACTTACTACAATTTATTTATTTTTTTCTAATTATTCTAATTGTCTAAGCTCTATGAGGGTAGAAAAGATGTCTGTATATAGTATATTGTTTTATCTTCAATGAGTAGCATATTTCTTTGCACATAGTAGTTGCTTCATAAATGTTGAATAAACAAATATATGTCACTTTATTTTATTTGGGGATGTGCAAAAACATATACAACTGTGAATTTTCTAATTAAAAAAAGAATACAAAAGTACACTGATTCTGATAGAACTAAGGGAAATAGGAAGTGGGAAAAAAAAACACGTAGTGATTCAAGAAAAAAATTTGCATTTTTATTCAATCTGTCTTTCACTACAAAGCTAATGAATGATAGTTATTATATATTTGCTATAATTTTAGGAATTTTGAGGGTAAAAAGAAATATACATTATGATCTATTATGATAAATATTTTATAATCTAGTTTTCTTTAACTAAGTCATTTGTTTTTGTTTTTTTAAAGATTTTATTTATTCATGAGAGAGAGAGAGAGAGAGAGAGCAAGAGAGAGCACAAGCAAGGGGAGGGGCAAAAGGAGAGGGAGAAGCAGACTCCCTGCTGAGCAAGGAGCCCGATGAAGGACTCAATCCCAGGACCCTGGGATCATGACCTGAGCCAATGGCAGACGCTTAATTGACTAAGCCACCCAGGTGCCCCTATCTAAGTCATTTGTATAAGAAGAATCATTTTTGCTTGAATGGTTTGTGTAATAATTTCAATATAATGATTTCAATGAAAATATTCATAAATAATCTTTCCATTGGTTTCTGTTCCTTATTTGTACTGGTGGTTTCATACTCTGCTAGGCCGAGGATGAAAGATAATTTCTTATTTACATAGACCACTCTTTAGGTCAGGCAATTTTTTCTTTTCTTTCTTTGTTTTTTTTTTTTTTTTAAGATTTTATTTATTTATTTGAGAGAGAGAGAGATAGTGACAGAGACAGCGAGAGAGAGCACAAGCAGGGAGGACAGGGAGAAGCAGGCTCCCTGCCAAGCAGGGAGCCTGATGCAGGGCTCCATCCCAGGATCCAGGGATCATGACCTGAGCTGAAGGCAGATGATTAACCGACTGAGCCACCCAGGCATCCCCAGGCACTTTCATTTTTTATTTCCATTAGAAATGTACTTCTGACCCACATCCAGGGGGATGTGGATTTCAAGTTGTTATTTTTTTTTTCACATATAACCATATTTTTTTATGGTTTTCATTTGTCCTTCAGTTAGTATTGATAAAATGCTGACTGGGGATAAAGTTGCCAGCAAAGGCTTGTTGCTGCATTTTCCTCCCTGTGAAAATAACTATATTTTCAACCATAGCACTGACTTTGTTAATAATACTCTCACAAGAACTTCTTTTTAAAGCCAGTCACCTGCACGATATCTCTCTTCTCTGTCTCCTCTGGGAATGAGGTACCTCTTGGTGTTTTGTTACAGTCAAAAGTGGGACTCCTTGAACTCGTGAATAAAACAGGTAACTTGTGTGTTTCTTTGCCATGTTAGGATTTTCAAAAAATATAATTGTGAATTTTACTTACCTGTTTTACATCAGGGACTTCTGTGGCCTTTCCTTACTTTTCCTGATATTTAAGAGGTGAGTATTGATGGTTTTAAAAATTGCTTTAAATATACAATTATTTGTTCATCATATCACTTATGATGGAAACACCTTGCGTGACCATATGCTACTATTCGTTTAATGTACGGCCAAAGGTAAAGAAATAATCCATTTCTATTTTGTTTATCTTTTGCATTTTTGAACAACCAGTCTCTTGAATCTTCTATATTTACAGAAAAGCAAATATTAAAAAAGGTTGTTTTATAAAATTCTAGTTTACTTTTTAAGCGTCAGCCTTTTGAGATATAATTCCCACATAATAAAACGTACCATTTTAAAAGTATAGTTCAATGAATTTTGAAAAATGCATCTCCCTATGTAACTACTACCACATCAAAAATATAGAACATCATTATCCCAAAAAGTTCCTTCCAGACTCTGCAGCAACCACTGATCTGCTTTCTTTATGTATACCCATAGTTAGTTTTGTTTTATTGCTGAATAGTATTGCATTGTATGGATGTCCCACTATATAGCTCTTTTGGATGTATTTTCAGTTTTTGGCTAATGTGAATAAATATTCTGTCAACACTTGTGTGTAAGTCTTTGTGCGTGCATATTCAGAACTACTGGGTAATGCAGTTAGAGAGTAAAAGATATAAAATAAAGTGATGATTTAAGAACTTCACATTCAAGAAACGGAACTAGATTCATAATAATTGGCAATTAATGCAAGCTGGTAAGTTCTCTGAGTATCCATAAAGTGTTGGAGAAGAATAGAGGAGGAAGCTATTAAATTATATGAAATCTTTTTGTGGATAAGTTTTCATTTCTTTTGGGTAAATATCTATGATTGAAATTGCGGGGTCATGGCTGCCCTGAAACTACTATTCATGCCTCCTGCTGTGAGAAGCATAGTGACAGACAGCTCTAGTTGTCGCCCTCTGTTTGCCCACCAAATTTGCACCACAGCCATGCTACTCAATGCCTTTCCACACTTCCTGGCCACTGACTCATCACAGCAGGGGAACTATAGAGAGCCCGTGCTGTAAGATGTGGGTCTTCTCCGACCACTGAGTTTGACTTGAGTGCTCTTGACTGCTTTTTTGGAATTGTGCAGTGATTCTGTCGATCCTTTCTTCCTCCCTCCTCTCTTTCACAGGTGTCAGACCTGTATCATGGTTTGAGGGCTATCCCCACCTTCTCCGCATCCCATCCCTTCATTGTTCTGAGGTGTTTCCCAAACAAATTTCTTGCATCTCTAAACGAGGTCATAACATCTGCTTCTTAGAGGATCCGAAGTTACACATGGGTCATATCAAAAGTTCATGTTTAAATCCATCATAAATTGCCAAACTCATTGTTGTATTAGCTTACATTCTCCGGAAACAATATGAGAGCGCCAGTTTTTCCACATCCTTCCAACATTTGATATTGTCAATCTTTCTTTTGTTCATTCTAGTGGGTATATAGTAGTATCTCATGATGGTTTTAAATTCACATGCATCTGACAACTGAAGATGTTAGGAAATGTCCTTCTCTTCGAATTTTATGTAATGCGTGTAGGTCTGTGAAATGCTTTACAGAGAAGTAACAGCTGGAAATAATGAGAGGGTAAATAAGAGTGAAATCCAGAAAAGAACAGAGGTGGAGCAAGCGTGGAGAAAAGAAAACAATAAATAATGAGGATATTTGTGGAATTCCAGGCCCTAAATACTTTTTTTTGTTTTCCTGTTGTTGTCTTCGGAAATCTAGAGATGGTTCTAGTTGTCGTACTTTGTTGATTATGAATGAATATGTAAACTTAAGAAAGTGGTGTGTTGTGTGTAAATTTCAATATGATGGAAACAATTAAACGGTGCAGATTATTCATTGTAAGAATCTATTCACTGGATATGAAAGAGAGAGAACAGACTTCTGGGTTTCAAATTGCTAAGCTGTTCCCTTCTTCTCTTTAAAACACAAATTTTCATTGAAAAGTTGTCAATAAATATATTGGCTCTGAGATCAAATATAGACAATGTGATTCTGACTTCACTTAACCTGGGTTTCTGATCAACACTGAGCTTATTCCATTTGAACTTTTGTTAAATATGAATCGAGCAGGTATTAAATAATAATATCAACATTTTAAGATACATTAAAAGCTTAGAATTAAAGGAACATAAGAGAGCCACATTGAATTATTGATATAAGATTTTATAATTTATTTTTAGCAAAATGTAGACCGAAATGGGAGTAGCAATAATTAATGACTTTTAGAAATACCAGGTTTTCATTTTCTCTCCCTCAAGGAAGTATATGGAAAACCAAATGATACATTTTGATTGTAGCATAATCTCTTGTGGGGCTTTCATATGTAGATCAATACAAGAGAATTTCTGTCTACATTCCAGCGTGACATTATGTAGTTTTAGACACTATGTCTGGCAATTACCACATAACTCAAGTGCCACATAAATTACCTTTATAAATAAAACTTTGCATACATATGCAATATCAGAATGGAGCAATAAATTCGTCATGACTTCTTGTCTCCTATGGCGCCACTTCATCACTTCCTTTAGCAAGTTGGGACTGAGGGCACACTTGGTGAACGCCTCTGTCTAATCTCCTATCATGATGCACCTCATATTTCAATATACAACTGGTAGAGTTGGCCTTTGGAGGAAAGAAAAATTCAGTTTCCCACATGTCAGTCTTCTTACCTTCTTGCCTACAGCAAACTTTAAAAAAATTACTTGGGAGAAATGTTAAGCAACCAAACCTTTTACAAAACATGTCAAGATTAATTGCTGGTTTCACTCATGAGCTGTGTAGACTGTTTCCTAAGATTCTCATCTTATTAGATGCAATGATTCATATTCCCTTTCTTGGCAAAACATCTGCTTCTTTGCAGATATCCCCATCAATAATGTAGGCAGTGATGGGGTTCTGCCAGCACTGAACTCACTTACAAATACAGAGAATAAAAATGTTTCAAGAATCTCTTAGCTCTTTGGTACCTTAGACTTTAAATATTTGGTGCTTTGGTAATTTAGAAATCTCTTCCTACTTAACTATATTACAGGAATGATTTGAATCCTTAAACTTGTTTTTTATTCAACCCAAGTGGGAAAGCTGTTAATATGAGTTACTGAGCATTCTTATCCATATTCTTCTCTTCTGTGACCTAGCAGGGCTAACTCTGAAGCTTCTGTGTTGAGTTTTTCTTCATGTGGTGTTATTACGACAGAGCCTGAGGATGGCCATTTTTTTTTTTTATTATGTTATGTTAATCACCATACGTGAGGATGGCCATTTTAACATCCATTCTCAATTCCCTTTTCTCTTACTGTGCCAGTGAGGTGACAAATTTGAGAATCAGCGACATCCTGGTTCTGCTATAGCTGGGCCTTGGAACCACTGCCAAGTGCCTCCCCCATCTCTAGATTTCTTGTCCTGTGAGAAGAATGCTCATCTGTGAATTCAAACCACTCTGTGGCAAATTTTTTTATCTTTGCAGCTGCAAATAAACTGATATAAATACTATTGGATACATTTGGCCCCCAAATGTCCCACTGAATTGAGAGGGAATCTTTCATCTGAGAATCAGATCTAAAGAGCAGGGAAACAATAAAATAGGTTTTATTTTTAACATTCTTCAGACAAACCTTTATGATAGCTGATACTGCATTAGCGCTAAAACCAGGTCTCATATTTGCAACTATGATGAAAGCTTATTAAAATCCAAACTCTTTAGACAGACATTAACGGTCTTCCCCTCCAGTATAGGGGTATCTATTCATAGTTTCCTAGAAAAGCAATATGGATTTTGATCCCTACCTTTTTCTCATGATTTCCTCTAATTTGCTTTGCTCTCATTTCTTCCTTTCATTCAAAATCACTCAAGTCCTACCTCACCTGTATAGAAGGACTCACATGAGACACAAATTACAATGATCACTTTCTCTCCTGATGCAAGACCTTGCTTACTTGAACATTCATTTAGCATTTTTCATATTGCATCTCTTATTGCTCTTTATTCTGTTATGTTTTTAATATTCAACTAGATTAGATGTTTCCTGAGAGCAGAGAATGTGTTTTTAATGAATGTGGCATGAATAGTCCTTTCCTCATGGTAAACACACTCTATATGTTTGTGAATTTATGTGCATTAATGCAGATGCTTCTCATTTTATTCATTCAAACTTTTTATAAGGCTACAACAATATTATACATTTGCCTGCTCTTAAGACATCTACTACCTGTTAATATGAGCAATATGTAATGTGCTCCTAGAAATCTCAATGTAAAAATCACTAAATCCAAATAGAAACGTGAAAAGAACTTGATTAGGTAATTCACAAATAAGTGAAAATGACCAAAAAACTATGAAAAAAATCAACCTTATTGATATCAAAAAAATACAAGTTAAAAAAACAAGATGCAATTTTTCACTTATGAAATTAGAAACAGTTTTTACTTCTAATATATTATTGGCAGGGGTGCTGGGAGTGGGTCACTCTCATGCATTACGTTGGGAATGTCACTCTCACTCCTTCTGGAAAGCATTCTAGAAAGACTATTGGCAATATATTCATTCAATAGTTTTAAAAGAATTTGAAGTACTTGAACCATTTTTTGAAAATAATGAGAGAGGAGTAAAAATTAATTGAAGTGTTTTTGAAATAAAAGCAAGTTATTGAAAGAAAAAACTCTTACCTATCTAAAAATAGTGAAATTATTATTTTTTTACCTTTTTGTTTAAATTCAATTTCGTTAACATTTGGTGTGTTATTAGTTTCAGGGGTAGAATTTAGTGATTCATCAGTTGCATATAAGACCTAGTGCTCATTACATCAAGTGCCCTCCTTAATGCTCATCACCCAATTACCCCATCCCCCACCCACCTTCCATCCAGCAATCCTCTGTTTGTTTCCTACAGTTAAGAGTCTCTTACGGTTTGCTTCCCTCTCTGTTTTTATTTTATTTTATTTTAATTTTATTTTTTAATTTTATTTTTCCTTCCCTTCCCCTATATTCCTCTGTTTGTTTCTTAAATTCCACATATGAGTGAAATTGTTAATTGAGAATAGGTCACCATGACAAAACAATCACAGTATTTTTCTTTTTTTTTAAATTTTATTTTATTATGTTAATCACCATACATTACATCATTAGTTTTGATGTAGTGTTCCATGATTCATTGTTTACGTATAACACCCAGTGTTCCATTCAATATGTACCCTCTTTAATACCCATCACCAGGCTAACCTATCCCCCCACCCCTGCCTCTAGAACCCTCAGTTTATTTCTCAGAGTCCATAGTCTCTCATGGTTCGTCTCCCCCTCCGATTCCCCCCCTTCATTTTTCCCTTCCTGTGATCTTCTTCTTCTTCTTTTTTTTTTTTTTTACATATAATGTATTATTTGTTTCAGAGGTATGGGTCTGTGATTCAACAGTCTTACACAATTCACAGCGCTCACCATAGCACATATCCTCCCCAATGTCTATCACCCAGCTACCCCATCCCTCCCACCCCCTACCACTCCAGCAACCCTCAGTTTGTTTCCTGAGATTAAGAATTCCTCATATCAGTGAGATCATATGATACATGTCTTTCTCTGATTGACTTATTTCGCTTAGCATAACACCCTCTAGTTCCATCCACATCATCGCAAATGGCAAGATTTCGTGGGGGTTTTTTGATGGCTGCATAATATTCCATTGTATATATATACCACATCTTCTTTATCCATTCATCTGTCGATGGACATCTTGGCTCTTTCCACAGTTTGGTTATTGTGGACATTTCTGATATAAACATTGGGGTGCATGTACCCATGTATCTTCAGATCACTACATTTGTACCTTTGGGGTAAATACCCAGTAGTGCAATTGCTGGGTCGTACGGTATCTCTATTTTCAACTTTTTGAGGAACCTGCATACTGTTTCCAGAGTGGCTGCACCAGTTTGCATTCCCACCAACAGTGTAGGAGGGTTCCCCCTTCTCTGCATCCTTGCCAACATCTGTCGTTTCCTGACTTGTTAATTTTAGCCATTCTGACTGGTGTGAGGTGGTATCTCATTGAGGTTTTGATTTGGATTTCCCTGATGCCGAGCGATGGTGAGCACTTTCTCATGTGTCTGTTGGCCATTTGGATGTCTTCTTTGGAGAAATGTCTGTTCATGTCTTCTGCCCATTTCTTGATTGGATTAGTTGTTCTTTGGGTGTTGAGTTTGATAAGTTCTTTATAGATTTTGGATACTAGCCCTTTATCTGATATGTCATTTGCAAATATCTTCTCCCATTCTGTCGGTTGACTTTTGGTTTTGTTGACTGTTTCCTTTGCTGTGCAAAAGCTTTTTATCTTGATGAAGTCCCAATAGTTCATTTTTGCCCTTGCTTCCTTTGCCTTTGGCGATGTTTCTAGGAAGATGTTGCTGCGGCTAAGGTCGAAGAGGTTGCTGCCTGTGTTCTCCTCTAGGATTTTGATGGACTCCTGTCTCACATTGAGGTCTTTCAACCACTTGGAGTCTGTTTTTGTGTGTGGTGTAAGGAAATGATCCAGTTTCATTCTTCTGCATGTGGCTATCCAATTTTCCCAACACCATTTGTTGAAGAGACTGTCTTTTTCCCATTGGACATTCTTTCCTGCTTTGTTGAAGATTAGTTGACCATAGAGTTGAGGGTCAATTTCTGGGCTCTCTATTCTGTTCCATTGATCAATAGAACAAAGTATTTTTCTAGGAGCTCTAGGAAAGGACAGGAAAGAAAGAGAATGTTTCTTAAAAACTGATGATTAGGAGGAGGGGTACAAGCTTCCAGTTACAGAATGAATAAGTCACAGGAGTAAAAGGCACAGCATAAGGACTATAGTTAGTAATAGAGATGTAATGGGACAGATGGGAGCTACACTTGTGGTGAACAGAGCATAAGGTATAAACTTGTCAAATCACTAAGTTGTACACCTGAAACTAATGTAACATTATGTGTCACCTATACAAAAAAAAAAAAAAAAAAAGAAAAATGTGAAGTAAAATGTAAAAAAAAAATCTAAGAAAAAAATCTTGATGATTAAAGAAAGAAAAAAGGTTAAAATCAGATATATTAACATCAAGGTTAGGAATAAACTAAAGATGATGTCACTGTTCTTCTGAGTATCTCACAAACCAGCTTATAAGAAATAAAAAATCTTAACATTTGTTATTTTGATATTAATTTTAATCAGATGTTATCATGCCCACATAAAAATAATAATAAAGATTATGATCTCTAGTATTTATTGAGTGTGTTGGTTCCAGGTCCTGTACTGAGCATTTTATACTTATTTTTCATTTAATTCTCTCCACAACCTGATAAAGTAGTGAAGCATATTCCCAAACTACCATTTTACAAATGAGAAAACAAAGCTTCAGAAATTAAATAACTTTGCCAAAGTAGCACAGTTACTGAAGGATGATGCCAGGATTTGGACTTGTATCTATCTGATTCCAGACTCCAAGTTCTTAACCAGTTTTTGGGTAATCTCTTTTGTATATTGCCTATGTACATCTTTGAGTTATCTCTTAGGGCTAGTTAACACTACAGTACATACTTATCTATATGGGAAGCTTCACATGTGGTAGAGACTGCAGTTTCTTTGACTCTCAGTTCTGTCTCAAGGCTTTGGGCATTTACTTACTCTTTCTAAGCCCTGAATTTTCCTGTAAAATGTGGATAATAATTTCTGCCTCAAAGGATTATTGTAAAGGTTTAAGTGTCCATCACACATGGACCTGACACATGAATGCAAATGGTAATCTTGAATAGTATCATCCTGTCAATAATATGTTTCAGTTCACAAATACTGGGAAGAGGCCTCATTGGCTATAAAGTACACATAGATGGGAATAAGCTTTTAAAAATGGAAATACATTTGATTTATAACATTGTGTAAGTTTCAGGTAAATAACATGATGATCTGATACATTTTTATATTGCAGTATAATTGCCGCTGTAGCATTAGTTAGCATCTCCAATACATCACATAATTATCATATCTTTTTTTTTTTTTGGTGGGAATAATTAAGATCTACTGTCTTAGGAAGTCTGATGTTTATGATCTAGTATTGTTATCTATAATCACTATACTGTGATTTCATAGATCTCTAGGACTTATTTATCTTCTAGTTGACAGTTTGTACCCTTAAACAAACTCTCTTCTATTACCCTCACCCCTAGCCCATAGTAATCACCATTTTACTCTCTGATTTTTTAAGTTCTGCTTTTTTAGATTCCACACATGAGTGATATCATACAGTATTTGCCTTTTTCTGTCTGACCTATTTCACTAAGTATAATGTTCTCAAGGTCTATCCATGTTGTCACAAATGGCAGGATTTCCTTTTTTCTTGTGGCTGAGTAATATTCCAGTGTGTATGTGTGTGTGTGTGTGTGTAGAAATATATATACACACACCTATTCGATATGATATATATATCACTTATTCTTTATCCATTCATCCATTGATGGGCATTTATGTTGTTTCCATATCTTGGCCATTGTGAATAATGGTGTGATAAACATAAGAGTGCATATATCTTTTTGATAATATGTTTTTATTTCCTTTGGGTATATATCTGGAAGTGGAATTGATCAATTATATGGTAGAGTCACCATTTTTCATGTTGTAATACCGATCAATGCATGAAGGGTTTTTGGCCATGGCTTTCCAAATATGAGATTATAAAATACACACTTATCTTATGGTTCTTGTTAATCAGTATCTTGTGGAAATCTTCCATGTCAATTGGGGCAGCTTTAATGTGTTCTTTCTATGGCTGCATACTATTCCATTATGGATATACCATAATTAATTCAGCCATAATAAATCTGACTAAAAACACTCACTTCGTTTCTAGTTCTGTTTATAGTTGTTTACAACTCCAAAAATTCATCTTTAAATAACCAGTTCCATATATCTTTATGTATTAGTATTAGATTTTTTTTAAATGGTAGATTCCGATGAATAGGGTTACTGGGTAAGTCATTTGTATATTTAATTTTAATAGGTACTGTCAGATTATTTTCCAAAAAGGCAGCAAATACATATGAGAATATGCTTTTCTGAAACATTCCCCTGTTGTTCATTTTTGGTTTTGGCAATATGATAACAGAAAGCAAAGTGAGACAGCAGAAAAATGAGCACTGGAAAGTAACATATTCAAATGTTTCACAAATATATATTAAAAAAAACCCAACTAAGATAAATTCAAATGAAATGAAAATGAGATACCACTTTATACCTAATAGATAGGCAAGTTCTTCCCAGGCACTGCTTTCCTGAGGTCCTTCCTGGGGACTTTATTTTGCTAATCCTTCAGTCCAAGGGACTGCAGGCTAGGGAGCACTACTGTGTTCTCTGGCTCCTCCTGTGCTTTGCTTACCTCCTCATCCCAGCCACTGCCTAGTTTGGGTGATGAGGCTGGAGTTGGAGATGAGAGAGGAAAGACGATTGTGTTAGTTAGCAAGTCATTCTTTCTGAGAATTCTCTGCCTATCTTTTGGAGAAGTTCATTAAACTCAGAATTTCATGAAGCAACAAAATGTTCATTGAAAATGACTGAACTCACATTAGGGAGTAAAGTTCTTTGCTGTTTATTATATGAGGCAGCCTTGCATATTTATGTTACTTCCTTGGCTTTGGAAAGGCACTGTGTTTGGGACCCCTGGTCCATTTGCAGCAAAAATATTTGATGTTCTCCACCTTCCATGTGCAACCCCTATGGCTGGGCTGGGTGACTAGCTTTGGCTAATAGACAATGAGTTCCTGTATACATATGATGTTTCTCTGATGAGACAAGGAAATCTCCCTCCACAATCAGCAGAGTCTTCCTTCTTGGAAGCCATGTGCTGAAAATGTGGGGACATAAGATGGAAATATGCTGGATCCTTGAGTCAGTTGCAGTTTGGGGAGCTCCTGTGAACTCCTAAACCCACAGAGGATTTTGAGTGAATGAGAATTCGAACAAATTCCTGCGTGTTAAGCCACAGAGATTTTGGTGTTTGCTACCACAATGTAACTTAGCCTACACTGACTATCATACTATTAGACCTATTCTAGGGGCAGCTCCTGTGTGTAATTAATGTCTCACAGATCAACAAAGTCATTGATTACCAATGGAATACATATGCCTAGAGAACACAATTGACAGCAATTCTTAGGTGAGCTCTAGACAAAAAGGAATTTGGATGTTTCAGGCCTCCTATAAGCTAATATACATCAGAAGACAGTTTTCTGGTGGTCAAAGATGGCAGCAGCCATATACAGGCAGACAGAAAGCTGGGCAGTATGGGATGTGGTCCAGGTGATGGCTAATTTGTGCCACTAATTCACTTTTCTATGCTTAAGTGAAAATATCTTAGATTTTTATAAGTTAAACAATTTTAGTGTTTTTAAAAATTTATTTTATTTTCTTTTCTCGTGATAGTAAAATGCTGGCAAAAATGTCAGCCAGTGTATTAGCAGAGGTCAAAAAAAAAAAAAAAAAGCTTTTGTCTATACATGGACAAGAATTGTAAAGGGAGATTGCTACAACCCTAGTGTAAGGGGCATGGTGGCAGTGGTGGAAGCAGTGAGAACCCCAAGAGGGTGACATTCAGGGAACAGAGTTCTTCTAGCTCACTTTAGAGATTCTAGATATTAAGCTAGATGGAATCTCCAAAGGTTGAGCTGGGGCTATTCTGGATGGAGAACATGGAGCGAGCATAGAGGCAGGAGAGTGATTGCTGGGCAATCATGGGTGAGGTGCTGAGGGAAAATGCCTCTCCCATCCTTTCTTCTCACAGAAGAACTACTCATCTAACTCTATTCTTTTTCTTTCTTTCTTTTTTTTTTTTTCTGAAACAACAGACTTTTATTTTCTCACAGTTCTAGAGTTTTATTTTTCTCACAGATCTGGAGATCTGAAGTCCAAGATCAAGGGTCAGGAGGCTGGTTTCTTCTGAGGCCTGTCTGCTTTCTTGTAGATGGCTATTTCTTCTTCTTCTGTCTTCACATGATCTTCCCTCTGGGTGTGTCTGTGTCCTAATCTCCTCTTCTTATAAGAATCAGTCATATTGGGTTAGGGCCCACCAATATGACCTTATTTCAAATGGAATTAAAATAAGTGTAATTATCTCCTTAAAGACACTCTCTCCAAATATTGTCACATTCTGAGATCCTGGGGATTAAGACTTCAACATATGAATTTTAAAGGGACACACAGTTCACCCATAAAAATATCCAAATTGGGTAGTTTGGGAGAATTACTCAGGAAGCTTTAAAAAATAAAAATTTCTGAACCTCAAGCCTAATCTCTAAGAACCATGAGAGATAGAGTCCAGGGATTTGCCTTTTTTTTTTTTTTTTTGTATTATGTTCAGTTAGCCACTGAATAGTACATCATTAGTTTTTGATGTAAGGTCTAACTCTATTCTTTCAGGGCTCCTGATTGAACCATGATGAATAGGGAACCAGTTCACTGCCCAGAGGAGGTAGGAGAAACTACTCCCCTGTAGTAGCATTCCTTGGCTCTCTCCTGGCATGCAGTTGATGCAGAAAGCTGCCCTCCAGCATGTATCTACTCTGACATCTGTCTGCTCTTTGCTTCTCCCACGTGAACTGAGGCAACTCATCTCCACAGCTCCCTGAAGCAGAATATGGGGGAGGTTTTTGGTTCAGCAAAAGGGGAGAGATCCTATAAATCTGCATGTTAGGCTCAAGGGAACCATAGGGCTCCACATTGGGCATAATGGGTATGATTGGGATTAGAAATAAATGACCATGTGTCCCATTTACCCTATTCTTCAGGAGCTCCTGAACAGAGGATGGGGCAGGAATTGAGCATTCCTCGGTCCTTGCCAACCACTGGCTAAAACCAGCAAAACTCTATGAGTAACTCTTAAAGATGGATTAACCAATATCTGAAAATAAGGATACCGATGATTTAACAACCTTCCTTTAGAGTAGTTGAATGGTAAATGACTGAAAAAACACTTTATAATTTTAATATATATGTATACGCATTGTTTTTTTTCAAATGTGAATCAGTGTATGAGAGTTTGAATCAAGTAAGACTTTCACAGCTTTACAAAATAGGGAATCCTATTTTTAGATTTTTTATCTTTTTTATGGTGTGATTAAAATAACCTGAAATTTTACCAAAAAGTTCTGTTTCCTAATTCTTAAATATACATAGATACTCATCCTAAGACTCATATATTCAGATCAGCAGTAATATATCATCTATTTAGATACGATAAGGTTTTTTCCAAAAAAACCCAACTTACATAACTTTATTCTATTAGTTGTGTACTAGCTTGTGAGGTTTTAGGAAAGAAGTGAGCATGGAAATGTAAAAGTGGGCCAAATTCCCCTTTTTACTCTAAGAACGCAATAAGCAAGAATGAACCTCCTACTGCTCCATGCATATCTGTGAGCAGTAGGATAAAAAGGAATACTTTAAAGATGCTCTTCCAAATGAATTCTTTAGAGTTCAGCAGTAGTACTCTATGTACAAAGCAATCAGGGGGTAAAAAAATTGCTTTTTTCTTTTTTAAAAAATACAATGTATTTTGTATTTTTGGAGACCTCCTCCTAAAGTTTTTCATTCTACATATCCCAAGATTTTCTTTAGACATTTGGGACCCTCAACTGACATTTTCCAGTACTTAGAACTCTATCTTCCTTCTGAGATTACAGACTTGTGATAACTACAATATTCCCTTTTAATGTCTGCAGGTACCGATTAAAGAATCCCATACTTTCTCAACCAATTGTATTAAATAAGTAAAACTAAAATATGTATTATATAAAACACTATTTAACTCTTTGCTTCTACAAATGACTTGAGGTAGCCATAGTATGGCAGATAAAAGATTGATCTCTAAGATCAGCAAGATTATGAGAAGTTAGTCAGAGCTAAGCCCTCCAAGGCTAAATTTTTCATCTGTAAAATGAAAAACAATAATTCACATTTTATCAGGATTTTATGAAGACTAGTACTTTCATCAAAGTCATCAGTGACCTAAAGCTTGTCTAAGCCTTACTAGTCTTAATACCTTAGCTGTGTTTGGTGGGGTTGACTCCTTGCTTCTTGAAATGATTTTTCTTCCTTAGGTTCTGAGATACCCACTGACCTGATTTTGGCTTTCCTGTCCAATTCCTCTAGCAGATTCTTGTTCTGGAAAAGTATAGGCGGTCTCCTCAGGTCTTCTAGAACTTCATATATTAGCTCTAACCTGGCTATAAGCTGACAGGACTCAGATTTCTACCACTAGCCCAGACCTTTCTCTTAAGTTCCAGAATCATGTATCTAACTCTCTATCTCACATCCGGAGGTCTGATAGACATTACAGCCTTAATGTGATTAAAACCAAAGTCTGAATCATGCCTCTAAGCCTTTTTCATCTCAGTCAATGGTACCATCCTCGGTCTAGTTGCTCAGACCAAATTCCTAGGAGTCACTGTTGATTCCCTTCTCCTGCTCCATCTCTCAGTAAGTTCAATAAGCTCTACCTCCAAAATATAGTCTTGACCCATCCACTTCTTTTTTTTCCCCACTTTTTAAAATTTAAATTCAATTAGCCAACATATAAGAGTACATCATTAGTTTCAGATGTAGAGCTCAGTTATTCATCAGTTGCATATAACATCCATCCACCCCTTACCACTTCCACGACTGCGATCCTCCTCCAAGGCATAACTGTCACTTGCCTGTCAACCACAACCAGTTTCTCTACCTCCACACTCGCGCTACTGCAGTCTGTTTTCCACTTAACAGCTGACGTGATCTTCTTCATGCACTAAGCATGTTCTACCCTGCTTAGAGCCCTGGAGTTACATTACAATTAAATTATATCTGAACTCCTCACAAGGCTCCTCATGATCTCCCCAAGTTCTCCTTGCCTACCTGACAGGTCTTATACCCCTGCTCTCATTGATTCTGCTCTAGTATCCTGGTCTTTGTTCTGTCTCTCAAATATGTCACGTTTATTCCTATCCAGGAGTTTTTACCACATGCTTGGAAGCTTGATCCTGGGTTTGTTATGGCTGCCTCCTTCTCATTCCTTCAGGTGTTAATGCCAGTGTTGTCTTCTCAGAGAAGTCTTCCCTAAGTTCACCAATGAAAACAAATCTCTAATTACTCTCTAGCATGTTGCTTTTTTTTAAAGCACTTATCAATACTTAAAATTTATTTAGTTACACTTTCATTTACTGCCTGCATCCCCTAATCTTGCCACCAGATTATAAGTTTCTTGTGGTCAAAACAATTTAGTTTCCTATAGACTGCTGTAAACCCAGGGCCTAGGGCCACGCCTGGCACATTTAAGGGTGGACGAAGTAATTATTGGAGTTGTCATATCGCTACTTCAGCTGAAATTCAAACATTCACTAACGTGTGCATTAGTGATGGCCTTGTGATAATTTCTACCTTTGTTAGTCTTTTTATTCTCAAATAAGGTGCTACATCTCGATTAGAGTTGTTAACATGTGGAATATTGGTTAACCATGACTTCACTAGGAAAGGGAGGACTTGTAACTGCAGGGTTGTGTGTTATTTACACACCTGCAGTTACCATCAATGCATATAACCTTGGAGCCACAGAAATCCCAGTTAAGATCAACTAGTTTAACCACCTCATATTAAGGGAAATAAACTAGGTAGAACTTTCCCCCTAAGGAAAGTTTTATTAATTACTTAGATGTATAATTAATTGCATCACTGATTATTTTTCCCTACTTAGAAGCATTCATCAGTTTTTGTTCTTCAGTTAACTCCTTTTGCCTGCCCCATCCTCCCCCGTCCCCCTTGTCTACCTTTTTAAGATGTTTGATTGATTTTAGTCATTTGAATTTTTGGTTCTTGTTAGTTTATTGAAAAATGTGTAGAATGATTCTATTGATTATATAATCTTTTATATAGTGTTGAAATTCACTTTCCTTGAGACTGTTGTAGTCCTATTAAGGATTTTACATATGTTTACAATACCAAAATTCATTTAAATAAACTTTTCCTGGCTTAAAAGTTTTGAGTAAAAGTTAACAGACTTTTATTTTAGAATTTAGTTTCAAAGTTTAAGCCACTTTGTTTGCCAAACAGAATTCAGGTATATGATGAATGCCAATTTTTCTTTGAAATTTAATAGTTCTTTCCAGGTTTTAGTTCCATGCACTAGATACTCTACCTCTACGAGCCCCTTGCAGACACAATCGTCGATTGAAAGCCTGGATGTTCATGCAGCACTGCTCTTGCTCCATGTTGCTTTTACATTTATATCAGACTAAAGCAGTAAGTGGATCCATATATAAATAAAGCTAATGAACCTAAGAAGTCATACTTTATATTTTATTGTCCTCTTAAAATTTGTTGTGTATGTATTGTTTTGTTAGAATTATTTTATTTTTTAAAAGATATTCAAAGGGAGGTGAAAAGAAATTTTGACTATAGAAACCAACCAACCAACCAACCCATAAGAAATGTCAATCCAGGGAGAGACAAAAGGAAAATCTGTTGTTCTGGAGTCCCACTTGGATTAACTATATGAGAATAAAAAATATGCTATAAAGAGCATCTGCTACTGGCTCCTAGGATGGTAGGAAAGCAAGAACAAAATAAGAATTGCTGGATCAACTGCTCAGGAATTTGATACCACAGGATATTGTAGTCCTTTGGGATTCTAAATATTCAGGCATCTGTTAGGTAGCAAATTCAGCTAAATATGGATCATCAAAGGAATACCAGAATTATGTTGAGGACAAGCTTATAATCTATAAAGAAGGAAATCAGTCACTGGGGAAGTCATCCTGGAAGAACATAACAATAATAGTTGTGCTACTAAGTAGAAGTTCTTGGGAAAAAGTATTTCCAAAAATTTAACCCTTTTACTTTTTCTTCCCATTCCCACCTTGCCAAAAAAGAATACTGGCTCTGGGGGAAGAGGCTGGCTCTGAGAAAATCAAGTCGGGCTATAGAGCCAAAAATATAACACTCATCACTAGATGCTATTCCAATGGACTATCCCCAAATGAAGTATAAATTAGGATGGTTACCCCAATTATTTTCTGGCTTCACTTTATAGTCACAAAGGGAAAGTCGTTTCCTTGTTCTTCATAAGTATTTTATTTCCTTAAATTATCCTTTGAATAGTTGATTTCTAGAAGGAGAAATTGAAATGGGAAGCCTAACCTTTAAAAAGAGATTTAATATAGATCAGGATTCTGAACTATGGAAACTTAAAATAAGGTAGAATCTATTATCACTCTATCATTTCAGTAATATTAGGAACATGCGTTCTTTCATTCAACAAGTATTTGTTAAGTGCTGACTCCAGGTACTAGGTTTTAAGAATACAGTAATGAAGAAAAATAGGCACAAATTCCTGTTTCCATGGAACTTCCTTTCTTTCTCATAGGAGAGGGTTTGGAATTACAAAATTGCAGAGGCAGAAGACTCCCAGAGAAGGCTGATGTTAAGGGTGTATCCCATCAACCTATCTACCACTCTTCACTTTAATGCTAGAAATTCTCTCCACAAAATGACTTTCTGGGTTATATTATTTAAAACTTGTTTTTGTACTTACCAGTTTTTACCAAATAATGAACCAGCAATAAATTTGTGAGCCTTCAAATATTTGATAAAATGAGAAACAACTGGAAAATGTATACACCTTTCTTTTTATTTGCTTGCTTGTGGGCTTATATAGTCCCTGAGCCTTTGTTCCTTATACTGCTGGTAGATCCATGAAACCCGGAGAGTAAAGAGAAACCAAATACATTTTGGAGATGCTTTGGAGAAGGATCAGGAGGAAGGAAAAAAATCAGTTACAACATCATAGGTCAGAGGTCAGGATTTAAACCTGTCTACCATCAGGATTCTTCTCATTAACCCATAGCCCTCTTTCTCCTTTCTCTGTTTTAGATAACCCTTTTATCTGCATTGACCAATTTGAGGTCCCCATCTATAGAACCACCTGAAAATCTTACTAGCATATCAGAGGAATGACTTGTGTGTTGGAAACAAAATATGGGTCAAATGAATAGTTGATATGCCTGTAGATGATAAATTATAATAGTGTTAATTGGCATTAAAAATTTCTCTTGGCTACACTCATTTTTTACCACCAGTTGCTATTGTACACAGGTTGAGAATTATTTAGGCCCTTTGGTTCTTCTTTGTCCAATTAGTACCTTTACCTCCTGGTCTTATTGTCCACTGACAGCTCTATTAGCTATTCCTCAAATTAATTAATTCTGATCATTGTCTGATATAGTTTGGTGTCTGACATAGGTTTGGGGGCCTATCCTATAATTTTGACATCGGGGACTGATAACAAATTTGGCACAGGTAAAAGACATTAAGCTCTAACCCTTCTGAAAATTCCCAGGGCTTATTTTAATGGGTTAAACATAGTTCCATTGCATAGCTCGGATGGAGCTTTCATATTTACTTTTACAGCTCACCTCTTTAAGAAAGAACCTTCACAATGGAAAACAGCAGCAACAGTTGGAAGACTTTAAAAAGGAAGCTGTTAGTGCAGCAGTAAAATTTGGCCAGGTAAATTTTTTTCTCTCTCCCTCATTAGGTTTCAATATTCTTTAGTATTATGACTTATCCAAAACAGACTAGCATTGACTCGGAGCTTTCCGTTTTTCAAAAATTATGACATTTTTGTCTAAGCTCTATTTTAACCTGAATCAGTGTTTTCTGGGCTTGAATTTCAGTAATTCTTTTATTAAAAATTTCAGAATAAGGACTGCAGAAGTAAATGTTTGATCTATGGCATTAGTTAGGTCTTGCAGAGACTTATTTAATTTAATAGAATCTTTTTAATAGTTCCATCAGTATAGACATATGATCTCTTATGTTTATGTATTTTTCTTTAAAAAAAAGCTTATTATGAAACTTTCCAAACATAATGAAAAGTAGAAAGTACAATAAACTTCCATTTATCCATCACCAGGCTTAAACAACCATCCATATTTTGCCATTCATGTTTATGTTTTAATAATCAAGATTACTAGATATTAACAGGGAAGATCATCATCTGCTATTATTAAAAATGCTAGTAAGATTCCTCAGTTTGCAAAACTATGATTTTGGGTGAATTTCATTTTAAAAAAGTAGAGTATTAATTGTAGAGCAGTGACCAGATATGCTATATTGAATTTTAAAAAATTAGTTCTTATTTCTGCTTTTTGTAGCTAGTATTTAAAATATTGATGGAGTATGAAGTTTTGTTTTCCAAATGTCAGCTGTTCCTTTCTCTATTCCTGGTTCAAAGCCAGCATTGTCAGAAGGGAGACAAGTTGGCAACTAGCCTAAATACCAGTGGGAATACATCGTCTCTTTTGGACTTATATTCTTAAATACCACCTTAAAAATCTGTAGATAATTAGTGCAGCAATCTTGAAAATATTAATTAAGAAAAGGGCTAATAATTACTATGCTTTAAATTGAAAGTGATATAATTAGACTTAAACTGTGAGGTTTTTATTTGAAATTGATTAAGACCTTCAATGAATTACTTGGCAAAGAGAAATTTCCCATTTCTGTTCTTTACTAGTTAATAGAAATATAAACAGTCTCAAATATTTGTTTACTTATAGATTCTCTTGTCTAATTCCATTTCATTTTAATTATTTATGGGTAAAATGCTCTATTTCCAATAATGAGATTGAGCAGAACCAGTCAAATAATCCTGACAAGAAATGAAGAGATCTGATTTTGCTTTTAAAAAGCTGTATAGCTTGAGCATGCAGACATTTTCTTTACTGAAATTTTAGAACATTTTCTATAAATTTACTTTAAGTTTTTCCCAAATCATTGTTTATGCATGGGAAATAATGCATTGAGTTTCTTTTTTCCCCCCTCTCAAAAAAAACCCCCTGAAATGGTGAATTAGAGAAAGGTCTCAAGCTGAATGATGCCATTTTGAATAGCCTGGTGTTGACAGGCTGGGTGATAGTTTAGAGCTTTGACTGCTGACACTACTCTTGCTCTTGTGGATGATGATATCCCTGTGAAATACGCTGCCCTGATCTGCCTTCAGAAATCTTAACCGCATCAGTCAACCCCTGTTGCCTGAACCTATGAGGTCATCATTATTACTTCATTTTTTATTCCTATATAATCCAGGCTGAACTTCAGAAGCCTTTCTGCTTTTCCCATCACAAGTTATTACTCTGAAATATGGAAATAATCTGAGAGATCTTTTATGAAATGTATACTCCTCTATTCATCCTAAGTATGTTATTGAAGCAACAAGCTAATTTTTTGAACAATAGAGTCACCAAATCTAAATAAACTTCAGGTGATCAATAGTTTCCCTCCATGCAAATAATCATCTGGGCAAAAAAGACAACAGTGTAATACTAATGGAACAAGAATGGCAGTACTGTGGAGAAGGAAGATGGAGTTTGATGAGAATGAAAAGAAATTTGAACAAAAACAATTAATGAGCTAATGAAAAAGTGCCAGAGATTGTTGACATTACTAATTTAAGCAATTTATTAAAAATAGTGGATTTCCTCTAAGTGGAAAGAAAAGTCCATAAGTAGAAATAATAAATTAGCAAAAAACTTCACAGGTAAAAGCTGACTTATATAAAATATGACTGGATTAATGACTTATAAAACCAATATGGAGGTTAAAATACTAAAGCAGTAAGATTAGTTATATTTACAAAAATTAGTCAAGGGATACACAGAATAAAAAGATGTGGAATTTGACATCATATACATAAAATGCGGAGGGGGGAGTAAAAATTTAATGCTTTTAAAATGTGTTCAAGCTTAAGCAACCACCAACTTAATATAGACTGCTATACACATAGAATGTTATATATGAACCCAATGATAACCACAAATCAAAAACCTCTAGTAGATACACAAAAAATAAAGAGAAAGTAGTGCAAGCACAACACTAAAGAAAGCCATCAAACCACAATGGAAGAGAGGAAGACAAGAAAAAAGGAACAGAGAACTAAAAGTAGGAGAACACAATTAATAAAATGGCAATAATTACATGCCTATCTATAATTCCCTAAAATGTAAATGGACTAAATGTTCTAATGAAAAGATAGGGTGGGGGCGCCTAGGTGGCTCAGTCGGTTAAGCGACTGCCTTCGGCTCAGGTCATGATCCTGGAGTCCCGGGATCGAGTCCCGCATCGGGCTCCCTGCTCGGCGGGGAGTCTGCTTCTCCCTCTGACCCTCTCCCCTCTCATGTGCTCTCTCTCTCTCTCATTCTGTCTCAAATAAATAAATAAAATCTTTAAAAAAAAAAAGAAAAGATAGGGTGACTGATTGGATGAAAAAACAAGACCTATCTATATGCTGCATACAAGAGTCTCACTTCAGACCTAAAGACACATACACACTGAAGGTAAAGGGTTAAAAAAAGATATTCCATGCAAATGGCAGCAAAGAAGAAAAAGCCAGGGTAACAATACTTATATCAGACAAAATAGACTTTAAAATAAAGACCGTGGCAAGAGACAAAGAAGGACATTATGTAACGATAAAGGAATCAATCCAATAAGAGAATATAACATTTGTAAATATCTGTGCACCCAAAACAGGGGCACCTAAATACATAAAGCAAGTATTAACAGACATAAAGGGAGGAATTGACAGTAATACAATAATAGGAGATTTTAACACTCCACTTACATCAATGGATTAGATCATCCAGACAGAAAATCAACAAAGAAACAATGCCTTTGCACAACACGTTAGACTATATGGACTTAACAGATTTTTACAGAATATTCCATCCAAAAATAAGAGAATACACATTCTTGTCAAATGCACATGTGACATTCTCCAGAATAGAACATGTTAGGCCACAAAACATGTCTCAATAAATTTAAGAAGATTGAAATCGTATCAAGCATCTTTTCTGACCACAATGGGATGAAACTAGAGGTCAATTACAAGAAAAAAAAAAACAAACAAACCCTGGAAAACGCACATACACATGGAAGCTAAATTACATGCTACCAAACAACAAATTGATGAAGAAATCAAAAAGAAAATTAAAAAATACATGGTGACAAATGAAAATGAAACACAACGGCCCAAAATCTTTGAAATGGAGCAAAAGCAGTTCTAAGAGGGGAGTGTATAGTGATACAGGCCTACCTTAAGAAACAAGAAAAATTTCAAATAAACGACTTGAACTTACACCTGAGGGACCTAGAAAAAGAAGAACAAACAAAGGCCAAAACTAGTAGAAGGAAGGAGATAATAAATATTACAGCAGAAATAAATGAAATAGAGACTAAAGAAACTATAGAAACGATCAATGAAGGCAAGGTCTGGTTCTTTGAAAAGATATCCAAAATTGCAAACCTTAAGCCAGACTCATTAAGAAAAAAGGAGAGTGTACTCAAATAAATAAAATCAGAAATTAAGGAGGAAGAATGATAATCAGCACCATAGAAATACAAAAATATCTAAGAGAATACTATGAAAAATCATATGCCAACAAATTAGATAACCTATAAGAAATGGTTAAATTCCTAGAAACATACAACATTCCAAAACTGTATCAGAAAGAAATAGAAAATTTAAACAGAACAATTATTACTAACAAAATTGAATCAGTAATCAAAAACTCTAAAGAAACAAATGTTTGAGACCAGATGGTTTCACAGGTGAATTCTACCAAACATTTAAAGAAGAATTAATTATTTTTTTCTCAAACTATTCCAAAAAAATAGAAGAAGGAAACTTTCCAAATTAATTCTATGAGTCCAGCATTACCCAGATATTAAACCAGAGAAAGTCACTGCAAAAAAAAAAAAACTACAGGTCAATATCTCTGACGTACATAGATGCAAAAAATCTCAGCAAAATATTAGCAAACTGAATTCAACAATACATTGAAAGGAATCATTCATCAATGATCAAGTAGGATTTATTCCAGGAATGTAAGGATGGTTGAGTATTTGCAAATCATTCAGTGTGATACGTCACATTAACAAGAAGGATAAAAACTGTATGATCATTCCAATAGATACAAAAATAGTTTGACAAAATGCAATATCTATTCATGATAACAACTCTCAACAAAGTGGGTTGACAGGGAACATATCTCAACATAATAAAGGCCATACATGCAAAACAAACAGCTGACATCATATGCAGTGGTGAAAAACTGAAAGCTTTTCCTCTACAGTCAGAAACAAGACAGGGATATCTACTCTCACCACTTTTATGCAAAATAGTACTAGAAGTCCTAGCCACAGCAATCAGATAAGAAAAAGAAATAAAAGGCATCTAAATTGGTAAGGAAGAAGTAAAACTGCCAGTATTTGCAGATGATATGACACTATATAGAGAAAACTCTATAGATTCCACCAAAAAACAACTATTAGAACTAATAAATGAATTCAGTAAAGTTGCAGGATACAAAATTAATATATAGAAATCTGTTGCATTTCTATGCACTAATAACAAAGTAACAGAAACAGAAATTAAGAAACAACCCCATTTACAACTGAACCAAAAAGAATAAAATACCTAGGAATAAATTTAACAAAGACGGGGCGCCTGGGTGGCTCAGTTGGTTAAGCGACTGCCTTCGGCTCAGGTCATGATCCTGGAGTCCCTGGATCGAGTCCCGCATCGGGCTCCCTGCTCGGCAGGGAGTCTGCTTCTCCCTCTCCTACTCCCCATTTGTGTTCCCTCTCTCGCTGTGTCTTTCTCTGTCAAATAAATAAATAAAATCTTAAAAAAAAAAAAAATTTAACCAAGCCGGTGAAAGACCTATACTCTTAAAAACTATAAGATATTGATGAAAGAAATTGAGGACAACATAAACAAATGGAAAGATATTCCATGTTCATGGATTGGAAGAATTAATACTGTTAAAATGTCCATACTACACAAAGCAATCTATAGATTCAGTGCAATCCTTATCAAAATACCAATAACATTTTTCAGAGAACTAGAATAGTTCTAAAATTTGTACCAACTATGAAATATCTTGAATAGCCAGAGTGATATTGAGAAAGAAGAACAAAGATGGAGGTATCAGAATCCTAGATTTCAAGACATACAACAAAGCTATAGTAATCAAAACAGTATGGTACTGGCACAAAAATAGACATGTAGATCAATGGAACAGGATAGAGAGCCCAGAAATAAAACCACACTTACGTGGTCAATTAATCTATGATAAAGGAGGTAAGAATATACAATGGGGAAAACAGTCTTTTCAATAAATAGTGTTGGGAAAACTGGATAGCAACATGCAAAAGAAAGAAACTGGACCGGGACACCCGGGTGGCTCAGTCGGTTAAGCATCTGACTCTTGGTTTCAGCGTAGGTCATGAGCTCAGGGTTGTGAGATCGAGCCCCGCATAGGTGTCCTCACTCAGTACAGCGTCTGTTTGAGATTCTCTCCCTCTGCCCCTCCGCCCTCCTCTCTTTCAAATAAATAAATAAATCTTAAAAAAAAGAATGAAACTGGACCACTGTTTTACACCATACCCAAAAATAAACTCAAAATAGATTAAAAACCTAAATGTGATACTTGAAATCTTAGAAATCCTAAAAGAAAATATAAGCAGTAATCTTCTGGACATCAGCCATAGCAACATATTTATAGATATGTCTCCTCAGGCAAGGGCAACAAACAGAAAAAAATAATTGGGACTATACCAAAATTAAAGGCCTTTGCACAGGAAAGGAAACTAAGAACAAAACAAAATGTCAAATTTGTGAATGGAAGAAGATATTTGCAAATGGTATATCCAATAAGGGATTAATATCCAAAATGTATCAAGAACTAACACAATTCCACACCAAAAAACCAAACAATTAGATTAAAAAATGGAAGAGGACCTAAGTAGACATTTTTCCAAAGAAGACATACAGATGGCCAACAGACACATGAAAAGATGCTCAACATCACTAATCATCAGGGAAATGCAAATCAAAATGAGATATTATCTCACACCAGTCAGAATGGTTAGTATCAAAAAGATAAACAATAACAAGTGTTGGCCAGGATGTGGAGAAAAGGGAACCCTTGTGCACTATTGGTGGGAGCATAAACTGGTGCAGGCACTGGGGAAAACAGTATGGAGTTTCAAAAAAATTAAAAATAGAATACCATATGATCCAGTAATCCCATTGCTGGGTATTTACCCAAAGAAAATGAAAGCCCTAATTCAAAAAAATATACGCACCCCTGTGTTTATTCCAGCATTATTTACAATAGCCAGATAATGGAAGCAACCTAAATGTCCATTAATAGAAGAATGGATAAAGAAGATGTGTTATACATATGCAACGGAATATTATTCAGCCATAGAAAAGAATGAAGTCTTGCCATTTGCAACAACATGGATGGACCTCGAAGGTATTATGCTAAGTGAAATAAGTCAGAGAAAGATAAATATCATATGATTTCACTTATTGTGGGAATCTGAAAAACAAACCAAATGAACAAACTAAACAATAAACAGAATCTTAAATATAGGGAACAAACCGGTGACTGTCAGAGGGGAGGTGAGTGAGGGGTGGGTGGGTTAGGTGAAGGGGATTAAGAGGTACAAATTTCCAGTTTCCACAGAGATGGAAAGTACAGCATAAGGAATATAATCAATCATACCTTAATGACGTGGTGTGGTGACAGATGGTGACTACACTTAGAGTGGTGAGCATTGAATATGGTATAGAATTGTCAAGTCACTGTGTGGTACACCTGAAACTAATATAACATTGTATGTGAACTACAATCATAAAAAAAAAAAAAGTGAATTTCTGCCTCTTTTAAAAATGATTAAGAATGTGGGCCCTTATCTAGATAAAGTTTGACCTGGGTGTGAATCCCAATACTTCTACCTGCTAGCTAAATAACTTAGATCTTGCTTCCATCTATAGCAGGAATTGGCAATTTTTTGAGATATAATTGACATAAAACGTTATATTAGTTCGAGGTGTGTAACAAAATGATTCGATATATGTGCAAACTGAAATGGTCACCACCACAGGTGTAGTTAACACCCTCACCACACAGTTACAATTTATGTGTGTGTGTGTGTGTGTGTGTGGTTGATGAGAACTTTTAAGATCTACTCTCTTCCCATCTTTCAAATATATGATACAATATTATTAACTATAGTCACCATGCTGTGTGGGATTGGCAAATTTTTTCTATGAAGGGCCGGATAGGCTTTGTAGGCCATATTGTGTCTTTCACGACTACTTAGCTCTGCTGTTGTAATATGGAAGCAGCGATAGGCAATACATAATGAATGAACAGGCTTTTTTGAATACAACATTACTTCAGTATCCACTGATATTTGACTTGCATGTGATTTTTTTTGTGTCACAAAATATTCTTTGGAATATTTTCCCTATATTTTTAAAGATTTTATTTTATTTATTACACAGAGAGAGAGCACAAGCAGGGGGAATGGCAGGCAGAGGGAAAGGGAGAAGCAAGCTCCTGTGCAGCAGGGAGCCCGATGTAGGGCTTACTCCCAAGACCCTGGGATCACGACCTGAGCCAAAGGCAGACACTTAACCGACTGAGACACCCAGGTGCCCTTGCATTTTTTTCACTATTCAAAACTAAAACCAATCTTAGCTTATGGACTGAACAAGAAAAAGCCCAGTTGGCTGAATTTGGCCTGTGGGACATGCTACTCTGAAACCTGATCCATAACAGTGGTTTCTAAGTGTGGTCCACATACCAGAACTACCTGAGAACTTCCTCAAAATGCAAATTCTTAGGACTTAACCTAGACCAATTGAATCAGAAACTCTTGGGCTGGAATGCAGCAAGTGTTTCAACACGAAGTTTTATTGATTGATTGATTGATTGATTTTAAGATTTTATTTATTTATTTGAGAGAGAGAGAGCATGAGTGGGGGAGGGTCAGAGGAAGAAGCAGACTCCCGGCTGAGCACAGAGCCCCGTGTGGGACTCGATCCTGGGACTCCGGGATCATGACCTGAGCCCAAGGCAGTCGCTTAACCAACTGAGCCACTCAGGCACCCTAACACGTAGTTTTAACTCCACATGATTCTAATACACGCTCAAGTTTGAGAACCTTTGAGCTATAGATACTGCTACTTAACGGCACAGAACTTGAATTCTTGTGAGAATTAATGAGATATTGAATTAACAGTTCTTAGCATGATGTTGACGGCGTCAATAGTGGTAAACACCTGTTTGCTATCATAAGCAAGGTCAAAGTAAGTTGACTTTAATTTTGAGCACACTTTTTCTTCTTTTTAGAAAGATGACTCTGTATTATAGTTTTTTGCAAGAAGGCCATAACCAAACTAATGTGAGGGATATATATATATATATATATATATTTAGATTTTATTTATTTATTTGAGGGAGAAAGACAGCCAGAGAGAGAACACAAGCAGGGTAAGTGGGAGAGGCAGAAGCAGGCCTCCCGCTGAGCAGGGAGCCCGATGTGGGACTTGATCCCAGGACCCCGGGATCATGACCTGAGCCGAAGGCAGACACTTAATGACTGAGCCACCCAGGCGCCCCTAATGTGAGGGATATTAAGAGTGGATCATTCAAATCTTATTTGATTGAATTGATAAAACATGAAGATTAAGAAAATCAACTCTGGACAATACATCAGACTATGGTTTTCTTGGAAAACAGAATGCCTTTAAAGCTATTACTTCATTTGGCTTGTTAGTAATGAGAAAATGATAGACACAGAATCTGTGGTGTCACAAATCTCATAGCAGAATACATTTTTGCAAAAAAACAAGAAAGGCAAAATATGAATTTATACTTACAGAACAAAAGCACCTACTACACAACATTTCTTGTCTTTTATTTCTCCATGAACGTGTGGGCACAAGGGATGTTGCTGGTCATTTCCACACGGGTTATGAGAATCACATGCTGACTGACCTATCATAGGTTCTGGTTCAAAAAGGATTGAGTAGGTGAATGACAAAGGCAAAAGTAATATTACCTCACAAAATTATTTGTGCCTTTTGTAGAGCTGATGTCATGGAAACCTGCTTTCTTATGGAAACCTCCATCATTAGTGAGCTGAGCGTTTTGAAATATAATGAAAAATGAAAGAAGACTGAAAGAAAAAGACCATTTACATTTCTTTGACTTGAAGCTTAATACTGACTGTAAATGTTCCTAAATAATCACAGGTGAACACAAAACATAATGAAGTTGAGTTGACATTTTTCACGAATATGGACTTCATGGCAAGCCATACATAACACTATGTAGAGAAGAAAGGGAGGTTCTGTTCTGCCTTTCTCACAACCATCTGGATAAATTTTTTAAAATTAGAATTTTGGCTATGATTTATCTGGATAGCTATGACTATGACTATGTAGGTTTATAAAAATGTCCCACACAAAACATCCTGAATTTCTATTTTGCTTTTATATGTACATATTTTATTGCAGAGACTCACAGAAGTTCTTGAGTGACAGCTGGTCCCTTAATGTCCTCATCATGACCAGTGAATTTGCAAAAACAGATGAAATCCTTCTGTAAACTCAAGTAAACTAGAAATTAGAAAAAAAAAAAAAATGCTTGAGCAAGTCCCTGAAATCGAAATGTTTTGTTAAAAGTTTTCCTGTGTCTTGGTATTTTAATAAAGACCACATGATATAAAGCTTATTTTTTGGTTATTAACTTTGGTTGCCATTTCTGTAACAGTATATATAAAGATCAGACTTTTTTTGTCACTGTGGCCAGGATTTGCTAGAAAAGCAGCCGGAATGATGTCGCAACATGCACCTTGGCAGCATATCGATGCATTCTGACGGTTGAGTAATTCTGATCAAGAGAATATTAGATTTCATTCCATATATTGTGGAACATCTGACACTTTAGTATATTTCTTTATTCTGTAAGCTATCAGTGACATCTGCAAAGATAGCCTCTGTGGGAAATTTCTAAAAAATATTGTCAAGACTTTCTGGAGGACAAACGTTAAAGCGTCAGAGCTCTCGAGCAAGGATCGTGTTTGGTTTGATCCCAAATATTAACGACTACAATCCAGATGTTTCCTATTTTTCCATATCTGCAAGTTTCCTATGGTCATCCTTAACTTTACTATCTCAATCAGATGCCTCGCACTCTACTGTGGGAAGCCTGGAATCCGCCCCAATCTCGCTGGAGTTCTTCTGGAGTGCGTGTGCCCCTATGTGAGCGCATGTCTGTGACTTCCACGCGCTGTGGCTCACTCCCGGCCGTGGCCGGCCCTTCCAGCCTACGCTGGCCCGGTGTGGGGTGTTGCTCCTCTTCCCGCACCCCAGCACAGCACCCCAGACTGGGGCTCCGAAGAGCCGCAGTCTTTTACCACAGCCTCGAGGGGTGCAGAACGTTAGCTACAGGTCTGAAAATACCTCAACTTTAATGTCAGGTACAGATATGAATGTTCCAAGCAATTTGTCAGCCATCCCCTCCTTGGGAAGTTTTCCATGGCTGTGTGCCCTTGTGAGCTCCAGCCTCCAGTTATGTGCCAGCATCCCTCTTTATTATTTTCCTAGATCTTTCTGGCAACCCCCCTTTCTCCTCATTCCCAGGCCCCTCTCCCAGGCTGCCTGCAGCCGGGCCAAATTCTTCTCACTTATTGTGCAGAATAACAGTGCAGCTTTGATTACTAGCTCACCCATCCAGTCCCAAACATCTAGGTCAGGGACCTGACCTTTCTCAATGAAAGGAAACAGCTTCCACCATGAAGGTGTTTTTCCCCAAAAAAGAGCTGTCTCCCCAGAGATGAGTTATGCCACATCTCTGGAGGGCAGAATCAACTCAGTTTTTCCTTCCAGTAGTGATTGCTTCTCTTTCTGATATATAGAGTATTTCCACCCAAGCAAACCGCAGTGCTCTTTCACAGGTAGATTATTTTTACCCCCTTGGTAAAAATACTGCTGCAAGACAATCTCTATAAAAGGTAATCCCATCATGCCATTCTTTTGGTTAAACTATGGCTAGCATCTCAATGCTCTCAGGACCAACTTTCTAATCTGTAACAGATCCTACAGAACTCTACGATCCCGGACCCACTCCTATCCTTATACCTCACCAGCCTTGACTTGTCTGACTCTCCTTTTTCCCTGTCTTCTCGCTCTCTCTGAAGGTACTGGCCTTTTGGCTTCTGGAACAGAGCATGCGCTTTCCCACCTTAGGCTCTGTGCGTTTGCTGTTCTCTCCTCCTGAAAGTCTCTACCCCTTTGTCTAGTGATTTCTTATCATGCAGATTTCAGAATGTTTCTTCTTAAGTTTTCCCTAACCCCCAGCTAAGTTTAGGGCTTCGGATGTGTATTGTCATTGCACACTGTCCTTCTCTTGCATGGCACTAATCCAAATTGTAATTCATTGATTTTGAAATTAATCCATTTTGCTATGGCTACTTCCATGCAGAATTGCCCAAGACTGTCTGTGTTCTTCTACTTAAGGTAGAAAAACTAACTTTTTTTTCTAGTCTGTTAACTGTCCCACCCCCTTCAGTGCTCCTCCAAACTCGGGGTTTGACCTCCATTGGCCAACCCAGGGTGACACCTTGCTCAATTGTGTCAATCACCTTGTTCCCCAAACTTCCTGTCTGCTTTCCAGTTAGCACACTCCTAACTCTTACCATCTTTTCCAATGTCTTGCATAATTGCTTAACCTTTGGCCTTTGTCTCTTGCCAGACATCCCTTACCCTCACAATCTCAGCTCAAACCACAATTTTTTCTTACGTCTTCTCACGGGCCATGTTCTCTGCACCTTCTGGGCCCCTACACATGCTGTTGCTAATAATCAAAATAGATTATAGCCCTGCTAAGTCTTCCTTTTATCGATCTAAAGTCGACTTATCCTTCAAGACTTATCTTACATTTTAACCCTCTAAGAAGCCTTTCCTCACACTGTATATCCTTTTCACTCCAGCCTGCTTACAATAGGCAGAGTAACAGCCCTCAATGATGTCCACATTCTAGTCCTAATCCTTAGACCTGTATATATGTAATGTTACCGGGAAAGGCTGGATTAAGGTTGTGCATGGACTATAGGTTGCTAATCAGGTGGCCTTGAAATGGAGAGACTATCCTGGATTATCTAGGTGGGCCCATGCAATTGCAAGAGTTCTTATAAGTAGAATAGGGAGCCAGAAGATTCAGGGTCAAAGTGTTGCAGTGTGAAAAAAACAAAACAAAACAAAAAAACAAAAAATCCCCAAAAAACTCCATTGGCCATGATGACTTTAAAGGTGGCAAGGGGGGACAAGCTAAGGAAGGCAGGCAGCCTCTAGAAGCTGGAAAAAGCAAAAGAAAACAAAGATTCTTTCCTAGAACCTCCAGAAGAAACATAGCCCTGCTGGCACCTTGATGTTAGCCCAGTGAGATGCTTTTCAGATTTCTGACCTCCAGAATTGTAATATAATACATTTATATTGTTTTAAACCGCTAAGTTTTGACAGTATGGTACAGCAGTCATGGGAAACTAATATAGTGCTCTTCCCAGGGCCTTCAAAATTCTGTACTTCTTTGTCATAGCTTTTATCATCCTGTGTTATAATTGCGTTTTTGCTGGTCTGACTTTATTAATTATTTTTATTATTATTATTTTATTATTATTATTGAGAGAGAGCATGAGAGGGGGTTGGGAGAAAGGTGGAGGGAGAGGGAGAGAGATACTCTTAAGCAGGCTCCATGCCCAGCACGGAGATCCTGAGATCATGACCTGAGCAAAGATCAAGATCAGACACTTATCCGACTGAGCCACCCAGGTGCCCCTGACTATTTTAATAGCCTCAAAAGTCCACAAGACAAGAGTGGTGACTTTCTTACTTACTGTTGTATATCCAGTGATAACTATAGTGTCTGGAAGATAATAGACTTTCAGTAAGTATTTGCTGAGTAAATTAATGACAGAGCTAGAATTCAAACACAGATCTTTAAAATGATACAGTAGCCCTTTGGACCAGAAACAGGCACTACTTGAGATTTTCTTCCTCCGGGGAATCTGCCTAGAGGTCATCTGAAATCAGATGTAGGTTGGACAAATTTAGTTATTCGAGAAAAATTTCCCAAATATATGTTGATCCACAATGCTATGGCATCCCAGTTACCATTGAGAAGGAAAATATTTGTAAAAGAATTTATTGGATCCCATTAACTTCTTTAAGCAGGGGGATGGAGCATTTCTCATCTGCCCTTAAAATCTGTTACATACATATGTTTCCAGGATACACTGTTGGGAAATGACCAGAAGCAGCTTGGTGGAGAAAGGAAGGACCACACACTATGTTTCAGATTGCTTGGTTCACTGTGTCTCCACCCAGGACAAACTTAATCTCTTTAAAGGTTATTTCCTCAGGTGACATAAACACAGTTTCATCTGTTTGAACCATTTGCACAACAAAACTGGAACATCTTAGCATTCCCAGAGCAAATGCTGTGGGGAAGACTCTCTGCACGCTGCCAAGATCCTGCTTACCACCTCCGTGACAAACGAGAAAAAAACTTGGAGTTTTCATACGATAAAAACCAGATATTTTATTCTTTCCTTTTTGGTATTTCTCTCTAGTGAACAATTTGGTGGGTGAATATCAAAAGCTATTGGAACACAGTACATTATCACTCTCTATGCCTTATATTTTTAAGATGGAATGAAAGGAGTAAAAAAAAAAAACCCTCCTAAATGATTCTTTTTATCTTTTCCAAATACAGTAAAACTACCAACTAAAATCACTAAGAAATTAAAGCTGATTAAGGAACATTAGAAAAGCTGTCAATGTATTTTAAAAATCAGGCTAAAAGTTGCAGCGTTCATTAAGCCCTCAGGGGAGGAAGATAGGTTCTTTCAAATCACAACAACTGAAATGTATTTCTATTATTTTTTGCTCTAGACTCTTCCAGCACTTACCCTAAATTTTAGAGTGCTTCAACAACTTCAAACTGATAGAGAGGAAGGCTGGTGTGTGAGCCAGAGAAGGAGAAACATTCTGGACTTCTAGCTAGCCGACAGGTTATTTCGCGGAATAGAATTTTGGTAATGTCTAGTCTAAATGACCCTGGAAATTTACACACATTTGCTTTGGACTAAAACAAGAAACATTTTGTTATAACTTTGTGGGTTAAAGTTTAAGAAACCTCCTTTAAAAACCTGGATATTTATTTCCTATAGAAAGAGTCTAGGGCACCTGGGTGGCTCAGATGGTTAAGCGTCTGCCTTCGGCTCAGGTCATGATCCCAGGGTCCTGGGATCGAGTCCCGCATCGGGCTCTCTGCTCCTTGGGAGCCTGCTTCTCCCTCTGCCTCTCTCTCTCTCTCTCTGTCTCTCATGAATAAAAAAAAAAAAAAAAAAAGAGTCTAAATTGCACGAAATTAGGAGATTTTAAAAGTAGTCAAGCAGACTCCCTTGGATCACAGGGACACGTCATCAGAAAGTTCTCCCCTGCAGTTTCTGCAAAGACTGTTCTGTGAGAGGAGCCAGAGACTGGACTGCTTGCGGAAGTGTGAAAACTGAAGCATCAAACGAGCTGTGTGGACTCATCCCAGCCCTCCTGAATTCATCTGGGGTGTGAGCAGAAACCTAAAATCGGGCTCAAGGGCAGAATGCACATGGCTGGGTCTATCAGAGAGAAAACAGATTGACAACTTCAGGTCGGTTGGAAGATTTGGAAAATCTTTGAAAGTTTCAAAATGAAAGATTTTGTAAAGTGGTATGGGAAGCAATCCAGAGTAAAACAGGAAAAGAAAAAATGAACCCTCACAAAACTGGTTTCCATATGAGAACTGACAAGGCAAATATTCCTCTGATCTCTGTCTTGTATCTATTGGTAGGTTTCTACCTCCGGTCAGGCGATTCCAGGGATTTTTAAGCATATTCTAGAATAAACCCATGATTTCCAAAGCCCTCATTTCGCCTCCACCCATCTAAAAAGAATTTGAGTTGATTATGTCAGATTTTAATGCAGTGAAGCAGTTGCAACTTTTTAGGGGTTGGTTCTTCCCCAAATGCACGAAACACCTCACACTATCTTCTCTTCCATCCGCGTCGGAACTGACCACCCACCACAACATACTTCACAGGTTTTGCTGGATCTAACCAGCTTACTGTGGCACATCTGTCTCATAAACACGCCATGTAAAAATGCAGTGTGGTAGTCATGGAGAAATAATGTAACCTTCAGTACTTTGAAAGCAGGTAATTTGCATTTTCTTTGATTATAGTGAAAATGAAGAGAATTAGTGTAAAGAAGTTCTGATAAAGCACCATGTTTATAGAAAAGACAAGAAACACACAGCTTGTGTTTTCAACACACCAGAACTTAAATTTATCATGAAATTGGGTAAATTATTTTGGAAGCTGGTTTCCTTGGAAAATAGAGGTCTGTTTTTAAAAATGGGAAAAATATAAAATGAATTCGTATTAGAGATATATAACAAGAAAGTATATTACAGCAAGAAAAATCTTACAATAAATTAAATATTAGATCTATGAGGAAGCACTTGCGAAAAGTCCTTGCGTGACATATTTGCTAGGTCGCTGAGTATTGGCTGAGTTTGGCGACACTTTGACTGGCATTTCTGTTAGTATTTTCCACAGTGGGAAATTTCCTAATTAACAAAAGCTAATGTTAATGAAGAATGTAAGACTGTTTCCCTCTACCTAACTGAAGCCATAGACTGTCAGGTTCTGAGTTCTTGCCTTTTCTGTCTCATCCCTGATATTGGAATGACAATTTGTTTCTTGCCTGACAACTTCCTTTAAAATGGGATAGGTATTTGCCATTTCTGATTTGTTTGTGGGCTGCTCGAATTGCAACCTACCTGTTAATAGTGTGCCTGAGCATTAGTATGTATTCTTTAATTTGGAATCCTTAGAATACACACCTCCAGTTTATGAGTAGGGTTTGTTGCAAAAAAAAATTATACATTGTTTGGTGAAAACTCAGACTATGGTTTTCTATGGGGGTGGGGGTTTTCTAATGTTTTTTTTTTTTTTTATCCTTCAAAGATTATTTATTCAACCACTTCGTCCCATTGTAACAGATAATATTGGTACAAACTGGTAGAGCGCCTGGGCCTTGAGTCCTGCTCCAACCCCCACCTCCGCCGCAAATTTTACTTCCCTCTTGTTGCGCTTCTTCAATTTGAGGGAGGCGAGGGTGAAGGTAGATGGTGAAGAAGTGGTGAAGGAGCCTGTGGCTGGACATGAGAAGCTCCAAAGCCATTACAAAAGTCTCCCCTGGCTCAGAATTAAAGGGACAGGGGCTGGGTTAGGGCCCTGGTGGCGGAGACTCAGCGTAAGAAAATCTGCAGCTAGATAATGCACTCATAGCATGTGATGAGAAAACTTTGTCATTGACTATTACTGAATTAAATCTTAATAAAAGCCTGAGCTTTCCCCTCATCAAATCAAAACGGCTTAAGAAGTCACATATAATTTTGAATATCCTTTGAGCATATGTGATTTTCACTACAGTCATTGTGGGAGTTGTGTTATGGACAAATGTGCTCTAAGTCTCACCATTTAAGGCACTTATTCATGGCATAGACCCCCCATTGCAGTAGTCAGTAAAAATATGGCCCCCTCTTCTAGGAGATGAAAGTTTAGTGAGAATCAGTCCATAGGAAGGCAACAAAGTTAATCAGTCTTTCAAGCAAGTAATTTGACAATTGTGAAAGGAGAGAGGCTTTTTCTTTTTATATATATATATATATTTTTAAAGATTTTATTTATTTATTTGACAGAGAGAGACACAGCGAGAGAGGGAACACAAGCAGGGGGAGTGGGAGAGGGAGAAGCAGGCTTCCCGCGGAGCAGGGATCCAGATGCCCGGCTTGATCCCAGGACCCTGGGATCATGACCTGAGCCGAAGGCAGACGCTTAACGACTGAGCCACCCAGGTGCTCCGAGGCTTTTTCTTTTTAAATTGGAAGTTTATTATCCAAATTGCAAGATAGTCAAATAATTAGCATACCTCATAAAACCTGAGTTTTAATTTAGCAGTCAAGGTGGTATCAATGATGGTCTATAGCTCGTGATAAAAGAAATTCATCTTCTTATGTGTCAGTTTTCTTGTTTTCAAAATCAGTGATGGTCAGATTTAACCATCTCTAAATGATGTATAGCGTAACTACACATAATTGAAGATACCTGAATTTATTTCCCCTGCTTTTCCTTGGTTGTGATAAATCTTCAGCACTTCAACCCTCCACTGCATCTTTATATTTAATTGAGGAATAAAGGAAACATCTTAGGAACAAAAGAACAAAAAAGTAGAAGTTGTCTCAAATTGATGAGTGAGGAGGATTAAGGACAGCCAAAAGAACTTGAATCCCCCTTCCCAACTTTTATTTTTAGGAACCCTTTCTACTCTTCCTCCCCCAGCTCTGTCTTCCACCTCAGGCCCTAGCTTTTTATTAAAATGCAGTATAAGATCAGTTTGCGGAGGGGGGGTGCCTGGGTGGCTCAGTCGTTAAGTGACTGCCTTCGGCTCAGGTCATGATCCCAGGGTCCTGGGATCGAGCCCCGCATCAGGCTCCCTGCTCAGCGGGAAGCCTGCTTCTCCCTCTCCCACTCTCTCTGCTTGTGTTCCCTCTCTTGCTGTGTCTCTCTCTGTCAAGTAAATAAAATCTTAAAAAAAAAAAAAAAAGATCAGTTTGGGGGGCAGAGAAAGTGAAATATAATTTATTTAATAAAAATTACAGAAATGATTTAGGGAAAGTAAAAAGTAAATGCATAATTTGGAATCCAATTAGTAAATAAAAACTAATGTCTAATTCCTTTTCCATTTCTAAAAAAATTTAAAGTGAGGAAGTCTTTATTTAGTATGACTAACAGCAAGAAACATGATTTTATATCTCCTGTGAATGTCAACAGTATTGAGATATGTAAGAATTTTTAGTGGCAGAAGTAAAAGACATCTAAATAAAGGTCAAGCAAGAGAAGGACATTTTCAGAGGCCATTACCTAATTTTAAAACCCCATTTTGAAATTTATTAATTGAACATTTAATAAATTTATTTGGTTTTATAAAGGTGACATATATACTGTATCTTGACTTCTATAACCAAATTATAAAAGATAATATAACATTAACAGCAATAGTTGATTTTTTTTTAAAGATTTTATTTATTTATTCATAAGAGATAGAGAGAGAAAGAAAGGCAGAGGGAGAAGCAGGCTCCCCGCTGAGCAGGAAGCCCAATGAGGGACTCGATCCCAGAACCCTGGGATCATGACCTGAGCAGAAGGCAGAAGCTTAACCATCTGAGCCACCCAGGCGCCCAACAATAGGTGATTTTTGAATGTGATCAAGAAATGTGATGAAGCTTTCTCACTGAAAAATTAAAGCGAATGCAAATGCACAAAGGCAGTTTATACAAGGTTTTATACTAAAGAATGATCCATTTAAATAGATGACATTTTACTACTTTTAATAGATGACTGGAAATGCAACCAAATGACAAAATGTATATAGAATATCTGACTATATTTGATTTAAAGAAAACTATCATAAAATCATGATTATAATTCATTTTAGTGACTTAGCACGATGATTACAGCAGCTATTAATCAAATGATTCCATGATGATCTACACAACAAATGGATATAAGAACAAAAGGTGACATTTAAAGAACTTACAGTATAACTTTAAAATGCTTTGACTTGTATACACTTGATTTTAATGCATCAAAAATAATGTGAATGTTAATTTTAGTCATATGTTACAGTGATCTGCCAAAGTACAAAATGCACCTCTGCAATTTTTACATTTCTAAAATTGTAGTTTTTATATCTGCATTCTCTCTGCACACTATTTTGAAAAGTGTCAAAATAGTTGTTTATTTAACAGTATAACATGGAGAAAGAGTATATCACTAAAATGTATCTAATCAGAATTTATATAAATATATATTTATATAAATATATATATATTTACACCCCTCCATAACACACAGTTTGAGGTACTTTCTTGACCGTAATAATAAAATTAAATATTATAATTAGTATACTCCAAAACTAATAGAGATGAGAATCATAGACAATAATATTATTGTAGGACAGTTATTGATCAAGAAGTTCAATCAGTTTGGTTTTTGATATTTTGAAAGCACACACTAAAAAATATTTTTTGAGCCTCAAAAAATACATTAAATTTATTTTAATGTAATTTAATTATAAATGATAACAATACAAACCAGTCATTTTGGGGAGAAACTTCATTTTCTAGAGCACGTCTGCGAGTAACTAAGGTTACTTAACCAGATTTTAAAACTGAACATGTTTGAACAAGCTACTTCTCATCTTAGTTTTCAAATTACAATAATGGCATGTCTTACAACTCTTAATGCCAATTATTTCTGTCTGAATTGGGTTGCAATCTTTATTGACACATGGAAAACCAGGGGGTTCTTCTCTTGCTGATGATTACATTGTTCTGGTTGTTAGAATTATAGTGTCTCTGTTTTGTCCAAAGCTAGTCAGAGCAAGTTTCTTGAACTTGGATTTATGACTCCTTCATTGTCACCAGTCTACCACGACCTCAAGAGTTGTGACCAAAGACTCTTCAACTTATATTTTAGCATATTAAAAGGAAAGGAACATCAGTGGGGAACCCTTGGCACAAACAACGTCTAGGAATATTTATTTGTGCGAGAGAAACCTAGCTATTGCCATTTATAAAAAAAAAAGTAGACTTGCTTTAGCTTTCCGTTTTCTCAAACAGAAGAGGTAGACAAAGTATGTCCCCCGAATTTTATGATCATATTATGCCAAAGAAAACGAACCAGTCCATTTTAGGGGGTAAGAATTAAAGTACTTTTGAGCAAATTTTTTCTGTTGTAGTTTTCCCCCCTAATCTTTAAGTCACCGCTTCTTTTCTTACACATGGATACTTTTCCATTGTGACTTTACCTGTCTGTCTTCCCTCCCCCACCCGTCTCTCGTTCTCTTTCAAAGCATTTTTTCAATCAGCACATGAGGTTCTGAAAGAAAATTATTTAGTCTCGGCTTTTCCCTCAACTTTATTCAGCAAAGCTACAGACTTGAACAAAAGCAGTACTGTACCTGCTCCTGGCCGCTAGAAACAATGACGAGCGCCTTGATAAGATTAGATGTAATTTTAAATGCAGCAGGGACAAAGCCTCCTTCCCACTAACCCCACTCGCAATCCCCTACTGTAATTCCACCACAGTGAGCAGTTGAAAAATCCCTGACCAGAGCCAGACTGCTTGGTAAGCGCCACCTAACAGACATAGAAACATGATCTGCATCATTTTCAGGCTTGGCAGACATTTTGTGCATAAAAAAAGAAAAGAAAAGAAAAGGGGGGCAAAAAAAAAGGCCATCTTTGAAACCAGACACAAGCAAACTTTATATATTCCCAGTTTTATAGTTTCAGGAAGAACTTAAATCTGAAATATCAAACAAAAAAAGAGAAAAATATGTGAAAACACTTAAATCAGTTTTAAAATTAGTTTTCTTTTTGAACAGCAACTATCCCTGTATGTCTAAGTTAAATTGTTCCGTGGATTGTGGAGTGTTTTGAATGACTGAAGTCAGCATAACTGTGTATGAATCGAAGAAGCTAGGTGCCGAGTGTGCATTTTTTTTAACTCATAAAAGCTTACTTTTTAATTCTGTGAAAGCACCTATGGAGTGTTAGAGTTCTTTCCTTTTTTTCCTGTCCTTTGGGTAAGAAATTTGACCTAATATATGTCTTTATGTGTATGTGTTATGTTTGTTCTGGCCACAAAATTCTGTTGATTCTTCTTTTCTTGTACTAGTATGCAGATAACAGTGTTAATTTTTATTGTCTTACACTGTATCTACTTATCTATCATCTATCTCTACCTATCAACTCTTTTCATAAATACAAAACACTGATTGTTAGATTTTAAGAGGAAAAGTATATTGACAGCACTAAAATGTATTTGTTTCATTAATTGTACAGATGCAAATCATGTGCCCCACACAAATGCTTTTATAACAATATATTATTTCAATTTTTGTGAAACAAATCATTTAAACTACCTTATATAAATTGTTTTTAATCAAAGAAACCCCCCTTTTATAATGTGGATAAGATCTCCTTAATTTGTCAGTTCTAATGCATTTTTTGTGTGTGTCAAATATTCTTTATAGGGGGCATGACTGCATGCCGAAAAGAAGTCAGATGTTGAAACTGGATAAAGAGTCTTAACTGACTAAATTTGAGAGGCTTACTAATCTCTGAACTTCTGATCCCTTAGCAGTAGGTATTTTTGAGTTAATACAAGAGGACAAATCTCTACACTCGTGTAGTTATGGAAATTAGTGGCGTTCTGAGCCTGGAGCCTACCCATTAACCTGACAAATACACTGCATGTGTGTGCCATGATTGTCCTTGTTTTTTGTCGTAAAACTTTAGAAAGCTGAAAAAATACAGTTAGAATCTCAATTTCTATTCCAACCCACACTAAATGCATATGCTGTTTTCCTATAAGAGAAAAAGAAATCTAAACAGTAAGAATTTTCACAAGATTTCGTTTAATTAGATTCCACTAAACATTACTAAAATGTGTTATTTTCCTTGAACGTAATGGACTATATTGATTTTTAAAATTGTCTTGGTGGGAAAGAAAAGTTTTCTTCCTTTTCTTTTCTTTCTTCTTTGCTCCTTGTTTTAGTTTTTTTTTTTTTTTTTTGGTTGTTGTTGTTTGGGTTCGGTTTTGGTATTTTTTGATCTTCCAGTAGTGGAACCAAATGTCTTCTGTTGTGTCCTCCTTCATCTGTTCCTGGAAAGATGTGCATAGGAATAGCCAACCACGTTAACATTGGGAAAAATGGTAAAGATTATTTTCCTTCTGACAACCTCTTCCCAGGTGTTTAGCAGCCTCTGTATGTTAGTAGATCCTCAGCAGTTTTTCGGAGCAGTTCCTTTTATGTTCCTCTCCTCCCTCCCTTCCTCATCTTACTTCCTGCAATACACTGGACACTGTCTTAGGGGCCAGGGATTAACCAGACATGAGTAGGACATAGTTCCTGCTCTCAGGTTGCTCACAGCCTGGTGACAAGAGACTTAAGAAAAGAAGCAGTGTCTGCTTCCAGCCTTACCTTCTCACCTGCCCTTGATCAGAAGCAAAGCTTCCCAGTTTCCCATTCCTTCTCCCCCCCAAGAAGCTGGGAAACAAATGCAAGCTAACTTAACCGATAACCTTTACAAATGTTCTCATCTCAGACAGCTTTTTCATTTTAACTCCTGCCTGCAAAAGCTGGGTGACTACTAAGGCTTTTTGTCAGGAAAAGAGCACAGATAAAAGGGAGCGATCTTTTATGCTTGAGAACCTTCCTCAAAATCTCTTGATCATGACCAAAATATATTTATACTACGGTGGACCTCATCTTCTTGGTCCAGAGTTCATACAAATCCGTCAGGATTCAAACTCAGAGAAATTAATTACAATTGTATGAATTTACTGTTTTTTCATTTTTATCATGTTCGGTGTATACTTTGTATAAAAGAAAAAGAAGCCAAATTACTATTTACGTGCCAACAAATTTTTATCGTAAAACACACTTAGACATATATTGAAGTATTGTTTTCTGCATTACTAGTATATCTTTGTAAAAATTAGAGATGACCTCCAGTTTCAGAAAGCTAATACCTGGCAACTGTCCAACTCTTTTTAGTGTATTCCTGTTAGCATTATTTTAAATCCATGATTAATACATGTTTGTTGACCTAAGATCACAATATCCACATAAACAAAAGGAACAAAAAGTAAGAGAAAACAATACATTTTTATTATGTTTTTAGTACTCTGAGATAGCAATTCTTAACATCTGCTTTCAACTTTTTCTGTCCAAATATTTTCATATTTTTCCACAACTGAGATCATAGTGTTCACAGCAGTTTTAAACCATTTCAACTTACCAGTGTATCACAATGCTTAAAGTTCACTAGAAGGATTATGCTTAATATTTCTAAATATGTTTCTATTTTTTAAATATCTGCATTGCGTGAATGTAGAATTTATTCAAGATTACCTTTTGTTTCTTGTTTTCTCTCTGCTTCTATTATATGAATGCGTTCTCTTTTGGCTCTTTAACCTCCAGCCTCCAACTTTTTTTTTTTTCCCCCTATCCTGTCCCTTCTAAATGGAAAGTTTTTCCTTCCTTTATCTGCTTGTCTGGAAATTGTGTTCACCCCAACGTGACTCAACTGATAGGCCTTTTTCTCAACAAAATCTCCAATTCAGCTTTATCCTCTGCATTCCTATCATGCCTTTAGTATACTTGCATTGTGGAATTTATCACACTCTATATGGAAAGGTATTGTCAGAGATCTGACTCTGTAAGGCAGGCAAGTGTCATAACAACACATTCTCCTATGGGTCTATGTCGAATGTTCTGGGCAGAGCAGCCTCTAGATGGCACAGACTTTGGGGAGCTCCTTACTTGTCATGGAAAACAGAGGACCCTGAAGCAGCTGTCTGGCTAAATTCTATAATCTGCACGCGTTTATTGCACCACAAGTGAGAGAGTATGAACCCAGATCATAAAAGGGGTTCAGGCAAATGCAAATCTGATTGAAAGATTTTGGGGTTTCTCCAACGAGACTCAGGTAGAGGAAGAGATCGCAGGTCCCCAAGAGCAAATCCTGTTTGTTGAGAGGCTGATTACTGAGATCAAAATGTGAGAGGGGCAGGGGCCTCTGGGGCGCCCTGAGCCGGGGCTGGCGTGGTTGTGCCGGGCCGTGTCTCTCCTATGTGCCGGGAATCCGACCGCTGTGAAAATAAAATGACTTGTGCCACTAAGGACCTAAATGCTTTGCTCTGGAAACTGCCCCGAAGGGATGAGTCCGATCCATAGATAAAAGCTCACAAGCGTGGACGCAGCCTGTGCCGTGTCGAGGTCCCGGTGCAGTTCGCTCTGGCCAGCAGGAGCCTGAAGGGTGGCAAGAGGTAGCTGAAGTCAACAGAACAGAAGGACTGGGCAGGTGCAAAGCCCGAACAGGGAGAGCCTCCAGGAGAAGGCCCCTGCCAGGCCCCCACTCAGCCCACTGACTCCTGGAGGGATCCCAAGTGAAGATCGTACTTCCTCTTGTCAGAGTGGTGGGGTTCAGAGTATGGCATCTAGTATGATACACAGATAGATGTAGAAAGTACATTTTTTTTTTTTACCCCTGCCTATTTCTAGCACTTAGTTCAATGTCTTATAGATAATTCACTTATTTATTGAACCCATAAATATTATTATTATTGAGGCCTAATATATATCTGGCATTCTTCTAGGTACTAGGACAAAAATGGTCAGCAAAAAACAGACGTGGTTATTGTCATGGAACTAAACATTCATTGAACTAGAATTTAAGCAAATAGATTTACATTTCATTACTTTCCTATCTCTTCATGCTGTCTATTTTGAGTATCATTGAATAACTCAATGTTATTTTCCAATTTGTTCTTAAAATGTGGAGGAGTAAGCAGTTCTAAAACATAAATAACCCAACAGGTTACAAATGATCTTTTATAGGTGTTGTTAAGTAAATTAATACTTTGGAATATACGTTAGTTTTTCCAAGTCACTAGGCCCAAGTGACTTGCTTTGGCACCCTAGGCTGTAGGGGAAATGCACATTTTGTATATACGCAAAACTCAACTTATTTGGAACTGTCATCCCAAATCTCTTTATTTTGACCTGACAGTGAAGCATAAAATGAAGATTGATAATTATTTTGAACTGGATTCTTTAACAATTGTTATTGATTTCTTAATGTGTTCAAGATATTATGCTTCGTCTTGTGAAAGAAGAAAAGGCGAATAAAAGATTGTTTCTAATGTCACTGTAGTGTAAAACTAATAGATTTGGCCAAAGATGTAGTTTTTCAAAGCGAGTGAACTGCAAAGTGCTATTGTTGCCTGGGTGTGGACAGATCACAATCGTCCTCCACAGGGCCCCGCCTGTGGGAGGGGGGGATGCGCATGTCGTCCTGGACACAGGCAGCAAATGGGATCACCCAGACAGCATGCAGTAGACTGAGTACTCTCAGGCACTCATTTGTGCATACCAAATGTATCCAAAGTGCCTCTATTCATTCCTCACTTGAGTTCTGTTATTTTTAAAATCCTAAAGTCGAAGAATTTTCTGTAATCACAATTATAAAATGGACAATAATTAGAAAATGAACAAGAGCTACCTCTTTTCAAAAGTCTTCTTCACTCCTGAAGGTGGCTCAATTACCAAAGTAATGTGTTTAGCATTTTTCATATTTTATAAGGAACAGCCACACGTTTAATTTTTATAGCAATCCCATGAACCCAGTCATATTATCTTCATCTTATAGGTGGCAAAACTGGGCCAAAGATATTAGGTAATTTGTCCAGTTTGACTGAGACAGGACAAGAATTTGTCAGTACTCAGAAAACACATAAAAACCACTTTTTCTTCTACTTTGGGCAAAACATGTTATACTTCTACATAGTTTGGGCATATGCTTCTGGTGGGGATGGCATGACCTCTGTCCATAAAGACTTTCTATTTGAATGGAGGTAAAGAAACTATTTATGTTAGACATGGAGCATCATATTAACAGTGCAAAATAATATAGAGCAAGTTGTAGGCATAAATTCTGAGGACTCGAGTAATGCCATAGCTCAGTAATATTAATGCTATTAATATTAGAGATATTGTTTTCTCAATGTGCAGGAAAGGTGTTCGGTGATTAACTTTGAGTCACTAGAATTTTATCCTAAAATAATAGCAGAGAAACCAGGAAAAGAAAAATGGCTGTCTCTGAACACTAGAAGGGTTTCATGGAGAGGCCTTTTCCTTTATAATTTCTAATTTCATTATTATGAAATGAAAAAGACAGGAAATAAAACATCACTAAATGGGGGGGAGAGAGAGAGAGGGAAGAGAAAAAGAGAAAAGAGACACAGAGGGAAAGAGACTCCTAGCTATAGAGAACAAACTGATGGTCACCAAGGGGAGGTGGGTGGGGGATGGGTGAAATATGTGATGCAGATTAAGGAGGGCACTTGTCATGATGAGCATTGAGTGATGTTTGGAAGTACTGAATCACTATATTGTACACCAGAAACTAATATTACACTGTATGTTAACTATACTGGAATTAAAAAATAATTTTTAAAAACCACTAAAGTTTTACTAAGGAAATGATGTTTTCCATATGAAAAATCTGCGTGTGTATTTTACAAATAAGTATGAAAGATTATTAAGGCAGAATCATTCTGTCTGAAGTTTTTAAGCCACGGTAGAAAGATGGACTCCCTTTACCAGGCCTTCTCTCTTCTCTCAGAAGGTGCTTGGAATAAATTGTCCAGGGGCGCATTTTCCTTTCGAGGAAAACCTTGAAGAAAGAGAGAATGTAATACCTCACCTCCATGTAATGCAAAGTGATACTTCTTCAAGTAGAGGTTTTATTTTACAACAGACCTACAGTATAGATTCCCACAGGTATAACACTGACCTACACCGAGAGGTTCTGAGATATCTACTAATTAGGGACTGAAGTTTTTGAAGAGAAAAAGATTAGTAAAGAAAAAAATTTCCCTACATCTTTCAAGCCCCAGGGCAGCTACCATGTACATGGACAGTGATGAGTTATGCATGCCAAAGCATCTTCGCTTGCTGTTCTTAGAGAAATAATGGAAGCTAGTTTTGCTACAATATTTTTTTTTTCCATTTAGACTTTCTTCCTTATACCTTCAATGGAAAGAAATCCTTATGAAGGTTTTAAACAAGGAAGCATGTTTAAATTTAGACAGTTGATGTGTGACATTTTTTCTTTTCTTTATTTTTGTAGAGAACAATTGCACCGACTGATATTGCTTACAATGTCAATTAATTAATTCATTCTTCAGATATTTTGTCCAGATTCTAGCTGGTAAGCCCCAGGGTAAGAATTTGTTCAAGTAAAACAGGAATTTCTCTAAGCCAACATTTGAAACAATATTTGCTTGAATCCCACCAGCATTCTGAATTATAACCACAGAAATGAAACATTTTGGATGATGTCATTGTATCAGTATTTTTTAAGTTTTTGAAATGTTAATGTTTTCAACGAACATTGCCTTTTTGATTAATCTTAAGATTCCGTGGTATTTAACATTATTTACAACCGCTATGTTGTCTTTAAAAAATGCTGACACTGTTAAGTGAAAGTCAGCAGGGAGCCTGGATCAGACCTTCCCTTTGAGTTAGTCTGTGTGTGAGTTACCTCAGGCCCCTTAACTTCTTCGTGTTTCAGTTTTCTTCCTGTGCCCAGTGACGTTAATCAAACCCCTTTCCTAAGCCAGAAGATTTGGAAGGATATATGAGATACTATTTGTAAAAGAATTCTGAAAAAGATGAAGCCTTCATATATAAGTGATGTAATTGTGAAATATTCAATTCAGCTCTTGGTATTAACCAGACTATAATATGTAATCCTATTGATGCTCCCAATATTAGGTATTTATTTAAAACGAAGAATGTACTTAAAGTGTGGAGGTCCCAAGAAGCAAGATGGCATAGTGCAAAATGCGTCAATTTGATGTCAAGGAGAATATAGTTGAAATCCTGCCTGCTACTTACTAGTGAAGTGATCTCGAACAAACTGTCTTCTCCAAGCCCCAGTTTCCCTACCTGTACCACAGGGATAGCAGAGTTACCTAACTGGGTTTTTACACAGATTTAATGGGGTTCAGTGTTGGCCATAATAAATTTTGACTACTTCCAGGGATAGGTACTTTTAGAAAGTTGATTAATATATGAGCACAGCAGTTATTTAACTAGTGTCTGGTACTGTTGTTTCTTTTTCTTAAAAAAAATTATGTGACTATTACAGTAATCTGAAGGGATTTATGCTCCTCAAAGTATTTGAAATAACTAGGAGAACAGCAATGTATGGCTTTTATTTTCCCTAGGAAAAAATTTTAGGGTTTTTAATTCCCTCAGAAAGATTTTAGGGTTGACATACCCAGATATTAGACAAATCGCAAAGTTTTAAAAAATAAGATATTTAGCCAGACAAAAGAGTATATGATTACAATAGAGAAATGGCTGCACTGTTTTCCTGGAGGTGAACTAAATAGTTTCTGGTATTCCATAGGAATTTCTACACAGAATACATTTTCAGTCCCTAAGCTTTCTAGGATAAAGGTTTTTATGTATTTACCTTTTATTCAAATGAACAAAATTATAAGCTACATTAAATTATTATTAACTGTCATTAGTTTATGGGGAGTAGCTGGTTTTACTCATTCATCACTTGCTAACTTTAATAAGTTTTTCTTAAATTATTAAATTTCTTTTTAAATTTCAGCAAAAAATTTTAAGTGTTCGATGTATTTTCTCATTGTTAGGTTTCTGAAGAAATGAGGCAAAAATCTCTTTCTGATAATAAAAGTGACCTGGTATGATATGTACCATTGTCATAATGGTGGTAGAATTCTTAAATATTTTTATTATTTTTTAATATTTTGGGCCTTTTAAAAAATTTTATTTCTATGCTCCTAATTTAAAACTAAGAGTCAAAAGTAATGACGTGTATTATTGAGTGTAGTTACATTCTTAGAAATGGAACAAAAGTCATGCATCTTCATCGCCTTAGAATAAGGCATTTGGGGATTCTCAGTTGCTCTTGATCACTTGGAAATTATTTATTTTTGAAGAAGCTCACTGAAGCTCTATGCTAGGTTTTATGAAATATAAAACAAGCATTCAATGCAGTTTTTAAAATAGTGTTTTAGAAAAAGAGATTCAGCTGTGAATGCTAGTTCTTTTTTTTTTTTTTTAAAGATTTATTTATTCATTTGAGGGAGCGAGAATGAGAGAGAGTACATGAGAGGGGGGAGGGTCAGAGGGAGAAGCAGGTTCCTCGCTGAGCAGGGAGCCCAATGCGGGACTCGATCCCGGAACTCCAGGATCATGACCTGAGCCGAAGGCAGTTGCTTAACCAACTGAGCCACCCAGGCACCCGTGAATGCTAGTTCTAATGCATAAACATTCCCACAGTAATTTTGGTTATTGTAGATGAAGTTTAAAAAAAGAATGTGGAGGGGTGCCTGGGTGGCTCAGTCGATTGAGCATCTGTCTTCGGCTCCGCTCATGATCTCAGCCTGGGATAGAGCCCCACATTGGGCTCCTTGCTCAGCGAGAAGCCTGCTTCTCCCTCTCTCTCTGACCCTCCTTCCTGCTTGTGTTCTCTCTCTCTCTGTCTTAAATAAATTAAAAAAAAAAAAAGAAGGTGGAAAACTAATTTTTTTGGGAAATCATTTTATACATTTATTCAGTATGTCCATATTAGTTAATGAAGTGATAGAGGTAATGGAAATGTCAAATGTAAACTTAGGGTGTTCATTGGATACAGAGAAAAATTTTAGCATTTATATAGGGATTGTAACAATAATGGACTCAGAGTTAAAAATGAAAGGACTTCTTTTGAATTGGTAATAAAGAATATGAGGCCCTTCCAATGGCTTAAAGTTACTGTCAGTCAGTGATTCAAGCGAACAGTGGATTAATGGCATTTTGGTACATACTCTTTCTGAGAAAATGCAATAAGATCTGTTTTACTGATATTTTCCTATAATGTGATATCATTCCACAGATATGCTTTTTGTAGGGAGTAATTATTTATACTGAAAATGAGAAGAGCCAAAAAGAAGATCCTTATGACCCAAAAGAAGAATTCTGTGAATAGATGCTATGCCATATTTTTAATGAGAAAGGAACCACCATCTTGCTGATCAGATTCAGAATAAAGATGTGGCTATCATAAATTCACAGGGGAAGCTGAGTTAAAGCAAGCATGTTTCTGGGGGTTGGTATTGGGGGATTGTTCTCTTCACTGTTGGGCAAGCAGAACGAGAGTATACTTCCAACTATGACTCTGGAGGACATAGTCCTACAAAAAGAAATAGAAAAGTGCCTGGAAATCTAAAAGAGAAATAGACACCTTGACTTTTTCTTTTTATTTTCCCCCCACCTTTTTTTTTTTTTTTGATCAATGTTAATATTGTGGGCATATTCTCTGAAAAAAAGGTCTATTTATGTATTAGACACTTAAAACTATCTCTTGAATGGATGAGAGTAAATAATACACAGCAGTCAGGACTCTGGATTATTATTATTATTATTATTTATTATGTTATGTTAATCACCATACATTACATCATTAGTTTTTGATGTAGTGTTCCATGATTCATTGTTTGCATATAACACCCAGTGCTCCATGCAGTACTTGCCCTCCTTAATACCCATCACCTGGCTAACCCATCCCCCCACCCCCTCCCCTCTAGAACCCTCAGTTTGTTTTTCAGAGTCCATCGTCTCTCATGGTTCATCTCCCCCTCCGATGTCCCCCCTTCATTCTTCCCCTCCTACTATCGTCTTCTTCTTCTTCTTTTTTTTTTTTTTAACATATAATGTATTACTTGTTTCAGAGGTACAGATCTGTGATTCAACAGTCTTGCACAATTGTGAATAAGACTCTGGATTATTTTTACTGTGGTAAAAGGCTAATGTTAAAAATCCCCAAACATCCTTTCTGTAGTGAATTGCTGATACACTCTTAAATTTGGCTACAGAATATTAATACTTGCTGTTAAAGTTAACTCCAAATAACAAAGAGGTATCTATGTTAAACTTAGAGATATCTAAGTTCAAGTTGAGAACCATTAAGATGAGAGTCAAATCAACCCAGAAATAAACCCACAATTATATGGTAAATTACTCTTCGACAAAGCAGGAAAGACTATCCGATGGGAAAAAGACAGTCTCTTCAACAAACGTCCTGGGAAAACTGGACAGCAATATGCGAAAGAATGAAACTGGACCACTTTATTACACCATACACAAAAATAAATTCTAAATGGATTAAAGATCTAAATGTGAGACCTGAAACCATAAAAATTCTATTCTAGAAGAAAACAGAGATGGTAACTTCTTTGACATCAGTCATAGCATCTTCTTTCTAGATATGTCTCCTGAGGCAAGGGAAACAAAAGCAAAAATTAACTACTGGGACTTCATCAAAATAAAAAGCTTCTGCACAGTGAAGGAAACAATCAACAAAACTAAAGGCAACTTACGGAATAGGAGAAGATATCTACAAATGACATATTTGATAAAGGGTTAGTATGCAAAATATATAAAGAACTTATAAAACTGCATACCCAAAAAACAAATAATCCAATTAAAAATGTGCAGAAGAAATGAATGGGCAGTTCTCCAAAGAAGACATCCAGATGGTCAACAGACACATGAAAAGATGGTCATCCCCGCTTATCATCAGGGAAATGTAAATCAAAACTACAATGAGAAATCACCTCACACCTGTCAGAATGGCTAAAATCAACAACAAGAAACAACAGACGTTGGCAAGGATGTGGAAAAAAACAACACTTATGCACTGTTGGTGGGAAGGCAAACTGGAGAAGCCCCTGTGGAAAAGAGTATGGAGGTGCCTCAAAAAGTTAAAAATTGAACTACCACACTACTGGGTATTTACCCAAAGAATACAAGAACACTAATTCAAAGGGTAACATGCACTCTTATGTCTATAGCAGCATTATTTACAATAACCAAGGTAAGGAAGCAGCCTGGAAGTGTCCATTGGTCGATGAGTGGATAAAGAAGATGTAGTATATATACAATGGAATATTACTCAGCCATAAAAAAAAAAAAATCAAATCTTGCCATTTGTAATGGCATGGGTGGAGCTAGAGAGTATAATGCTAAGTGAAGTCAGTCAGAGAAAGACAAATACCATCTGATTTCACTCATATGCAGAATTTAAGAAACAAAACAAACAAAGGGAAAAAATAGAGAGAGAGAGAGAAATCAAGGAACAAATTCTTAATTATAGAGAACAATCTGATGGTTGCCAGAGGGGAGGGGGGTGGGGGATGGGGGAAATAGGTGATGGGGATGAAGGAGAGCACTTGTCATGATGAGCACGGAGTGATGTACAGAAGTGTTGAGTCACTATATTGTACATGTGAAACTAATATAATAATGTATCTTAAGTAACTGGAATTAAAATATAAACTTAGAAAAAAGTAGAGTCTAAATAAAAAAAAATTAAAACAGAGAAAAAAGTAAAGTCTAATCACCTTTTTTAAAATAAATGAACATCATTTTAATGAATGCCTATTTTACAAAAGTAACTGATACAGAAAAAGTAGGTGATGCTTATGTGCTTTTGTAATAATTTTAATTGACTTTTAAACCGTTTTAATTCACTAATGGAAGTAGACAAGGTGAAATACTGGCATGTTTTGTCTCTCTAGTTATTAACATAGCAATTTCCAATAAAATTATTAAAGCAAACTTTATTTTTTGAAAAATATTTTCTTATAAAATAATCTTAGCCCTCATATATTGAACTTAAAATTGAAGTTGGTTTTTATAAAAATTCCGGACCTTTACATTTCAAAATGACAGGAGGTGACGAGGTCAGGTAAATGACTATCATTTATGAGAGATGGCTTGAGGATATAAATCTTTAAATCTAAGTCAGGCAAGAAAAACATTTTGATATATAACCTGGTTCATTTTTTTCACTTCAATTTTCAGAAATTAAAGAAATCACTGCAAAGAGTAAAAGCATTTTGAGTATACAAATAAAAACAGAAAAGGACAAGCTAACAACTGGGTGCGTAAAAATCTACTTACACACACACACAGTCACACGGGCCCCTTTGACTAGTCATCTACATAGCTAAGGCATTAATAGCTCATTTTTTACCTGATGATACACATTAGCTTCGGGGAGTATTTGAACCTTCCTCTCAGGCTGCTAGTCGTGACACAGTTATTAAACTAAACCCATTTGTTCTTTTTGGAACTGCTACTAAATATCTGTGAGTAATGGTTAAGTACATATGCAAGGATAAGCGAGGTACCTCAAATGACAGTGGTAGAACCAAGAGGGGCAAAGATTCATATCCGACTTATTAAGGTAACTAAGCTAGTTTATATTTTTTAGTTTAATAAGTACTTTTACCATCACTTTGCAATAGATTACGTATTTTCACCTAGAGAATATACTTATTCTGCATACATATAATCTTGCCCCCTGCTGATAAACTAGTCTTATACATAGGTGATGCCCCACACCGCAGCAGTTTTAAGAGTTAAAATGGCCAGAGAAGTTAACAGTGCTGATAGTACTAAGTTACACATTTAAAAGTGACACCTTTGTCCTTTGATATCATTTCCCAACAAGGTTATCACGGAAACCTCTTCCATTTGAAAGAATTGTGTTTCTGTCCGCTGAAGTAGCTGACAACACCGTGTGAGGTGACATGCAACTCTGGGTCCTTCGTTTTCTTTCTTTTCTTTTTTTTTTTCTTTTTGGAGTTCCCCTAAAAGATTTTCGTTATCTGTCATCAGGCACAAGTTTAGATTCTACCGAGCCAAAGCAGCTTGGAATGTGTTGGTGAAGAGGACACTCCAGACAGGACAATATGCTTGTCCACAGGGCGAGCGTGAGGAAGAATGCTAAGAGGCTGCAGCGGGATTGCTTTAGCTGGGGTGAGCCTTGGAGGGGAGAGTGGAGCCACTGGGGAGGAATCCTGGTGCTGAAAGGGTGCACTTCAACCTTTCAGTTTGTACACAAGCCTCAGCACTCTCTGGCAATTGGCCTTCTTATGCCTAATTTCCAACCCACAAGTAGGAGTGAGGTTGTTGAGGATATCCTCACCCTTAGAGTTATTCACTTTGCATAATGACTCTACTTAGCACGTTAGGAGGGAGTGCTGATGTCTAAGTGCCCATCTGCTTCCATAGTCATTACTGTGCACCCTTCAATTAAGCAGTCCAGATATGAGTTCTTTCAAGATAAACTGAAAGCGATTATGGTGGTGGTTACACGAGTATGTACATTTGTCAAAACTCATCTAACACTTAAAATAGGGGAATTTTATTGTATGTAAATTATACCTCAATAGACGTGATTTAAAAAAAAAAAAGTTTAGGAATCTCAAAGTGTGAAGAATGTTAGATAAAATAAGAAAGCTGCTGTCAACAGGGACATGGTAATTTCTGCTACTGTTACAGAAATAAACTTTTCTGAGTACAGAATACATTAACCATTTACGAGAAATAGCAAAACCAGCCGACTACTGATGTATTTTACAATGATTTCCTAAAACAGCATGGCTCCCTTTTTCACCATTGTATTCCCATGGATTGTCTGGTGCACAGCACATAGCAGATACTCAGTAAATACTAGTGAAATCATTGATGTCTGAGTTGATGTCTGAGTAATTGATGTTCTGCACCATGTAAGTCTCAGGTGTTTTGAAGAAAGATTCAGGGAAGCATGCCGAAGGGAAGATTATGTCTTGATTTATGCAAAAGCCTTTGCCAATTTGATTGCTTTCACAAAACATTTATTTTAAGTCATTTAAATTATGAAATCTAAAGAGGGAAAAACAAGGTAGTTAAAAGGGATAGGTGGATCTCCTCTTTGGTTGAGGGAAGATGGTGGATCACAACATTTGGAGGAAAATATTTGTGGGGCGTGTATTGCAGGCTTTTCTACTCATTTTGTAGCTCAAAGCAAGAGCTAGGTTTGGCATTCAGTTGAGTATCTGACAGGTCTGAAGACTATGCATATGAGGAAAGTAATGTCTTTTGCCTTCTGCACTGTGGTTAGCTCTCACCTAAACACAGTTCAGGGGAAGGACTGGAGCCATCAGTTTGAAGTGCTAATTTGAAACCCTGCACCAATGGGGCTAAATATTTCAAAGAATTGAGGGGGGTGGGAAGATGGGTTAGCCTGGTGGTGGGTATTGACGAGGGCACATTCTGCATGGAGCACTGGGTGTTATGCACAAACAATGCATCATGGAACACTTCATCTAAAACTAATGATGTAATGTATGGGGATTAACATAAGAATAAAAAAAAAAGAATTAAATGAAAGTGTTTCTCAAAATATTTTCAAACTAAGACTTTTGTCTAGAATGTTTCCAACCTGATGTTACTTACAATTACTCTTACCTTGTTTTCTTATAATGAACTCTTATTTAAGAAAGTTAGATCGCTTTACTTAATTGTTATGTGAAAGCCATGTAGACCGAAAGGAAGGGAATGAAAATAAATAAGCATTGTCGTCATCATGAAGCCTCTGTGGCTTCAGGTTTAGATCTAATGTTTTCTCCTACTAATTATGTTAACTTCCATCATAGACTCATTTCATTTTTACAGTTTTCTCCGTTATACTATAAACTGCTTCATGGCTGGGACTAGTTTAATCTCTCTGCACCACCCACACTATCTAGCACATAATATGATGCTTATTGAATATTTCTGAAATGACTGAATGCATATATTAACAAATAAACACACGCATGTGCATAAATACTGTGGTTCAACACATCAACTCTTTCCATTTTCTCTTCTTTCTTTTCGTTACTAGAACCCTCTAAGTTTACACTGAGCACGTGACTTCTCACATAGTTCCCGCTTTTCAATTTTTCTTGCAGCTAATTTTGACCATAATAATAAATCCAGGCCACTCTGATAGTATCAGAAAAGATGTCTACAAAGTTTGATATTTCCAACTGTAGACAAACCATTGGCCTTGGGTTTCAGCTCTTTTCTCATGAACTGGAGCACTAACTTGATTGTGAGTCAGCTCCAAACATGCGGAGGAGGATAATGTTCTACAAAATGACAGAGCATGAAGAAGGAAGTCTGAACCCTTGCATGACAACTTGCAGACAATGATCTTTTAGCATGGACCACGCAAACGGGGGCAAGAAAGAGAAGTAAGCATCTCTTTCATTTAAACTATTTTATTTGGGAGTCTTTGTTATAGCAGCTTCACTTACATAATAAGTAATATATATCATTTACTAATATGAACTGGTGACTATGTAACATGTACATGTAATCATATACCCATGAAGTAAGAGAGAAAGAAAAAAACCTAAATGACCCTCCTTAAAAAACAAAACAAAACAAAAAAACCTCTCCTTTGTTATTACTTACTTCACATGTGAACACATAATGCTTACATAATAATTTGTCACTTTCCAGACTTAAAAATAGACGACTATACAACAAAGAGTTGAAAGTCAATGCCTTGACTTTGAATTTGTGACTTGATCTTTCTAGGCTTCATTTTCAAAATCTGTGCTTTAAGCTCTAAAATTTTATTTATCTTTGAAATTCTATGAATTCTTCTTAATGTAATAGAAATAAACATTTTTAAGAATTCCAATGAGATAACTTCCCAATGATCTTACACATAGCTAAACTATTTCCAAACTTCACCACAGGGCTTATTAGAAAGAACGACATGCTTGCTTAGCATATTCTCACTGTGGCCAATCTTGGACATGCAACCTATATTCCATTATTTAGAAGGATGAATAACAAGATGCCCAGTGGTTATCTTAACAAGTCTTTTGCCTTTGTGATTTTGCTTTTAGGTTTCCATCTATCTGTAAGACCAACCCAAGAGAACTTATGCTAGTATAGATGTAAGAAAAACAGGAATTAAACTTTCCACTGTTCTCTTCTAAATTTTGCTATTTAAAAATTTTCACAGCTGGATTGAGAATATTTATTATGCTAGTGAGTGTATCAAAGATTTACATTCTTTGTTTTTAGTTCTTTTGATATTTATCATTCCAAAATTATTATAAAAATTTATAAACACTATAATAATTTTATGCAAGGCCACTGTGTGATTCAGTGGATAATGCAAAGAGATTTCAGACATGCTTTCTGTCTTTAAGGTGCCTGCAGACATGAGAAAATAGAATACATATGAACACACACACATACAGATAAAAATGGAAGATCATATTATGGATCTTTTTACTTGAGGAGCTCAGATCTGAGAGAGATACAAGTGACGTGGAGAAGTTTGTGGTTTAATAGTCAGCATGGATTTGAAATGGACCTTGTGGTGTGAATAGCCCTAACAAAGAGCCCTGAAGTGTGGAGCCAGGTGTGGACAAGGTGGAGATGTTTACATCATATTTGCAAAGCCAGAAGTAGCCTGGTTTAATTGAAGCAGTCAGCTTGAGTAGGACATATGTGGAAGATAGGCTTTGGGGATTATTTTGGGCCATATCAATTCAGTTTTGCAGATAAACTTAAAAAGTATGGATTTTACTTAGTTTTTTTAAAGAAGGAAAGGTACATGAAAATCAGCTTCTTAGGAAGATTAATTTCAGACCATTATGTTAAAAGGATTACAGAAGTCAAACTGAAGCCCAAGAATTAAATTGCGCAAAAATTGCAGTTAGCCAGGCAGGAGAAGTAGTTTTAAAGTAGAGGAAATGGCAAAATGCATGACTTTTAGAACCTTATTCTGTTGGCAAAAAAATATGAACTTCTTCCTTCCTCCCTTCCTCCCTTCCTCCCACCCCACTCTCTCTCTCTTTCTCCCTTTCTTTCTTTCTTTCTTTCTTTCTTTCTTTCTTTCTTTCTTTCTTTCTTTCTTTCTTTCTTTCTTTCTCCCTTTCTTTCTTTCTTTCTTTCTTTCTTTCTTTCTTTCTTTCTTTCTTTCTTTCTTTCTTTCT
>NW_023270971.1:1261219-1284211 GCF_011800145.1 Mirounga leonina
TCTTTCTTTCTTTCTTTCTTTCTTTCTTTCTTTCTTTCTTTCTTTCTCTTTCTTTCTTTTCTGTTTCTTTCTTTCTTTTCTTCCAGGACTACTCTTTCTTCGGTCTTTTCATTGTTAACCCTTAATCCATCATGAGTCTTTCACATTGAGAATTCTTACTTAATTAGTCATACCAGTAAAAGTAGTAGTTGTTATCATTTGATGATAACTTTTGTTGATCACTTACTATGTGCTGTGTTCCATCTTAAGCAATTTACATGTATTACCAAATGTAAACTGCATGTTAAACCATATGAAATTGCTGTTTTTACAGGTTAAAAATTAATGGAGAGTAGCAATTTCATACGGTTCACTTAATCCTCACACAACCATATGAGTTAGTTACTATTATTATTTTCATTTCCATTCAAGGAAACTGAGACATACAGTGTTTAATTTGCATAAGGTTGTAAAACTAGTATGTGGCAGAGCTAGGATTCAAACACAAGTAGTGTTACTCCAGAGCTTGTGGTCTAAGCCACTTGTTATCTGCTTACACTGTATACTTATATAATTCTCCTAATAAACTTAGGAAATATACACATTCTTATTTTACAGATGAGAAGAGTGAGGCACAAAAGAGTAACTTGCCCATAGTTACCTACATCAAAAGAAAAAGTCAAGATTTGAACCTAGTTCTGTCTGACTCTAGAATGTTAATGCTCAACCTCTTGATGAGGAGAGAGGAGGCAAGATTGGGGTCCTGCTGACTCCCTATTGATATTTTTAAGAGATTATCCTACAATCCTTCATATTATTCTTTCCTGCTTCATTTATGAATTTTGTCATAACTCAAAATCTTCTATATCTGTAATCTTCTTTCTTGACACTCCAACTTGCCATCATTCTGTCTCTTCTGAGTCTACTGAACATTGCTTTTGACTTTAAACTAATATCCCTTCTTTAATCACATTTTATTTTACTTGTCTCTTGGTTGCTTTCTTGTTCACTTCATATCCAAATCATAATGGTTGCTACAGTCAGTTATTTCATCTCTACCTTCCTTATCATTTTCAATTTCCTCACCCATTGACACATTTGTTTCATTTTGCCAGTGAATTCCCACCCTGGCTCAACCAAACTATCAATTTTCTTTAATTCTGTTCTCAGGCAATTTGGATGTAGCTGGAGAAAATTACAGAACCATGTGGATTGACTTCAATATAAATGTATGGTTTCCGATCTAAGTTGGACCCTTGATACTACACAGTAATATTTTTTTTTGAAAAAAAGTCATTTAAATCATTTATCTCATTTTTATTCAAATTTTCAAATACACATTGGAGTTGTCTTAAATGATTTCTTCTGTTCTCAGATTGACAATTCCTTTTCCATTCTTTTCAGTCTTAATCTCTAATTCAGTGAAAAATGAAAACTTTGTATTCTTTCAGTCTTATGATCATGCTTGTTTATCTCTTCTCCCAACCTAATAATATTTCATCCTACTCAGAAAAAAAAGCTGCTCCCATCTCCCCCTCTCTTCAAAGATAACCCTTCTCCCAAAGTTTCATCCTCTCCTAGGGCTTTGAGCATTAGATTATCCTTTCTTTTTTGAATCATCAACTCCCACTAATTTTTAACAAATCTCTTGTTGCTGCTTAAAAACATACTCAAGGCTTCAGCCATTCCTTCCTAAAAAGAAAAACAAATCTGTCCTTGATCTGGATTCTATGATGACTTTTATGACTAAAGTTGCCAGCTCTGCCCCAGAGCCATAATGTGTTTTCCAATTTATTCCTGTGCCACTTTTCTTAGCTCTTCTCCCAAAATGCTTCCTAAGTTTCAAATCTTTCCCATCCCTCATCTGGTGCTCTATTTGCCATTTTCAGCCTAACTTTGCTCCTGTTCCTTATACCATGAGCTCAGCTTTGCCTCTACTTAACTATGCCTTTTTTTTTTTTTTGCATAGACTCCCTACTGGAGAATTCTTCCAGCCATATGAGTGGAATGTAGATAATTCTTTCACTACCTGCCAACCTAACTCCTTTCTAAATGAAACTCTCAAATCCATCCCAAGTGTGGTCTACCTGGGTTGCCTACTCTCCATCTGTCTTTGATGTTTTATTCTCTTGTTATCTAGTTTTATTCTTACCGCTCCACTGAAACTACTCTTCCCACCATATTCAATGACCTCATTTTTTTCTCTTCCTGCTCTGTGGTCAAATCATCCTTCTCCAACATTTCTCTTTTCTGGATTCTTTGATAATCCTCTCATTTATTAATTGATACTGTAAAAAAAATGGGAGCATGTTTTATTTTATGGGCAACAAACTAGACTCCAGGAATGCAGAGATGAACGAGGTACACTTCTTGTCCTCAAACCCTTGTTCTAATGAGGGAGAGAGATAAGAAAGGGATCATTTACAAATAATGTATTAAATGTTATAATAGAACATGAAAAACTTAAGTGAATGTGGTAGTACAAAAAGGATGAAAGGAGAGTTTCTTGGGTTGGGAAGGCTTCTTATACTTCTTTCATCCACATCCATTATTTTATCTTCTTTTTCTGCTCGTTAAATATCAGCGTTCTCCAAAGTTACCTTTTCAACTTTATGCCCCTCTTCTTTCCTAACTCTACTTTATCTTTCCTTTCGAAATGTCATCCATGTCCCTATATTACCTCACTTTAATGTCCAACTAAATATTAGTAGCTTATTTCTATCTGCCAAGTTCAAGGTCAGTTGTTGCCTCCTGCAATCTTTTCAATATCTTGAAAATATGCTTATTTGATTGCCTAAGAAATATGCTTTTCTTCCTGACTTGCTTTCCTTGGATAATAGTCTTATCTATTCAGTCCCCAAGTTATCGACCTCACATTCATCTGGAATACCACACATTGTTTATATATTTGGATTCCCAATTAGGTAATGTGTTATGTAAATACAGACTCCTTTCATGTTTGATTGAACTCTGACTGGAGTATTCAGGGCTTAATGATGTTTGTAAATGAATGCATGAAAATGAGGAAACACATCAGGAATTGTTAACAACATATTAGAAACCATAGGTTAGATTTAGGTTTGAGTCTTGGAAATGGGGGGACGGTCATGTCATCAATATTGAGTGAGGGAAAGGAGGAATATTATTTTTAGGTTTGATATATTGGTGAGTTTTGCAGGTAGAGAGATTCAGGTTGTATTTGGAAATACTGTTCTGGAATTGTAAAGAAATTTGAGAACATTCACTGAAGAAAGGGATGGAAATTGCACCTTTAGAACATGGATGCAGGGAAATAGAAAAGGGTAAATGGCTCAACATTCTTAAAAATGATTAATAGCAACATTTTGGTACTATTAAGGGCATAGAGACTTTCAGAGGGATTTTATATATATAGTGTTTGGAGTCAAAGTTGAATATCCAAGTGAAAACAGCCCTGCAGATTTGTTTAGACAACTCAGGAGAAGCAAAGAGCCAACTGTGCTAGAAGTAATGAACATAAAGCACACTTCCAGGAATTTGGCAGAAAATGGAGGGAGAACACATGATAGTACCTGAAGCGGTAACAACGTCAAATATTTTAATTTTATTTTAACTTCCTTTGCTTCTTTCCTTTTTCTTTTCCCCCTTTTCTTCCTTTACTTTTATTTAGTGGGTAGAAAAGGGAATCTTACTCTCTTCGTAGGTAGATAGGAAGTAGGTAGAGTGGAAGAGAAAGGTGAAAAGGAATAATTGAGCATGAACCAAATTTAATGAGTAGCTATCTTGGAAGGTGCTGTTGGGTTAAACAAAGCCCAGCCGGTGTTGGGAAAGTCTATTCATTGTGCCAGGCTGCAAATAATTCTTTCTCGAGGGCATAATGCTACCTTGGTGACCTGAGTCCAGGATTCTAAGGTGATTTTTTTTCTTAAGTTGGGGATGTTCAAGCATGTAGAGATCTAATCCTACCCCTGAACCTTACATACCTTACTTTGTGGTTTTAAGGAAAATGGGCCAAGGCAATGAATAATAACATGGGTTTCACAGTTTGGATGCGGGTTATGCACATAACAAATATGTTTGCAATTTTGATAATTTTAGCATTTCTTTGCTAACAATTTATTTTGGGAACACAAAGTTAGTATTTGCTCAGGTGCAAACCATAGGGATTTTATCAAGTATAATAAAATAATTAAAATCTTCTGCAGAAATTGAAAAAATTACATTTATATTTTATAGTAAATTGTCTTTGTAAATACTAATTCATTGATGCTAATATTATCTATCAACTTTTCCATGTGAAGACCCCTGAATAAAACAGAGAATTGACTGGAATCATGTTTTCTTGTATTGGCAGCACTCCTGAATTTGTGCCTTCTCCAGTTTAGGAGAAAGTTTTTAAAAATTTCATTCTTTAGTCAACAACATACATTTTGTATGTTTTTTCCTAACGATTTCACAAATTCATTCTAGGATTTACATTTATTTAAAAATATCCCTTTTTAGAGTTATAATTTCATTGAATTCTGAACTGAGTCCCTCAAATACAACATACTTGAGTTCAGGCATCTTCAAGCCTATAAAATGTTTATGATTGATCTAAGCAGTTTTCTATAAAAAGTTGACACGATGATACCACATAATGAAATAATCTTTTTTGCCTAATACTTAATACTTTCACATCCTCAAATTTGATTGCAAATGAAGAAATTACAAGTTTTTTATTACTTAGAAATATGTGAATTTCTGTGGGCGCCTGGGTGGCTCAGTTGGTTAAGCGACTGCCTTCGGCTCAGGTCATGATCCTGGAGTCCCGGGATCGAGTCCCGCATCGGGCTCCCTGCTCGGCAGGGAGTCTGCTTCTCCCGCTCCCACTCCCCGTTTGTGTTCCCTCTCTCGCTGTGTCTTTCTCTGTCAAATAAATAAATAAAATCTTTAAAAAAAAAAAAGAAATATGTGAATTTCTGATCCAGAAAAACGCCTGGAACTTTCTACAAACATTCAATTCTTAAATAAAAGTAGTTGTTTCTTGGTGCTGTCATCATTTGTAAAGAGATTAATAGAAGCTGACAACATGTGCCATTTATGTGTCAGGCTGGTTAGCAGAACCTTTGATACGCATAATTATTTGTCAGGTAACACATTTCTCGTTATCTCTTCACCTTTAAGTGGATCTATCCAGTTTGGGTCATTCCTACCTGTTTCTCCTAGCAATGCTTTAGCACAGGCCAGCCCCATGAATTTTGCATTCCTCTTATTCTTCTTTCTTAACACACTGAGCAAATCCTATTTTTTAAAAAAGACTTATTTGTTTATTTTAGAGAGAGAGTGAGCAAGTGGCAGGGAGGGGCAGAGAGAGGGAGCGAGAAACTTAGTTAAGCAGACTCCACGCAGAGCACGGCACCGGGCTTGATCTCATGACCCTGAGATCACAGCCTGAGCAGCAACCAGGAGTTGGTTGCTTCACCAACTCTGCCACCCAAGACCCCCTGAACAAATCCTAGTTTTAAAATATCTGTTAAACGTTTCTCTACAGAGTACAGCAAAAATGAGGTAAGAGATGGCACGAAGGATAGATTCCAGTCTCCAATGTGAACACTTGGGTAGTGAACCTCAATTACTTGTATAATTATTCTTTTAGTTTGGTATCTACCCTTTATTTCAGTTGAAATAATATATATATATATATATATATATAATATAAAATATATAATAATGTGTCATATATAATATAATACCAAAATTTAAAAGTTAACTCACCAAAGACATTTAACCAATGTTAGCTTCCAATTTTAAATGGGTGTCTGACCCCAAAATGGTTTAGAACTTCAACATTTGACAAACTAAACAAATCTAACAAATCAGCAAACAGAAAACAAAAGGACAGATTACTTTTCACTAATTCCAACTTTCTCATTTGCTATATGTTCATTGTCTTGAAGGTCTTTATGACTGTGCAGTTTTCTTAGTAGAAGGTAAATCCATGAATTCAGCTAAGAGTAATTTCTTCAGATACACTGCTTTTTTATTCTTTTTTGGAGTGTTCTCAGCGAATTCAATCCTATGTTTTCTGAGATTTGTAATAGTTAATGCAATTCCTGTTTATCATGAAAGTCACTACACTTATATTTTGATGAGGTGTAAAATTAGTATTTTACTGGTTTTAGAAGTCTATACTAAGTGATATAAGAAGTTACAGGGGAAAACCTATTTTTAGACTCTATTTCTTTGGCATAACTGTTTATTTGGAGAACTGTGTCCCTAATATTCTAACTGGATATATAAATCATTAGTTCTTTTGTTTTTCTTTGTTTGTGGGTTTTTTTTTTTTTTTTTTTTGGTAAAATGGATAGTCTATTACCTATTTGGGAATGACTGCCTCTTAATATTTCTGTAACGATTGGTCATGCAATGTTTTATTCTTGATCGGGTAAAATTAAATTGTATTTATATTATTTCAATTCCATGAATTTCTAAAGCAGTTAGGGTACAAACTTTTGTATGAAAAGGAAAGTAAATTTTCTATGTATGATAATATTGCAATTTTTAGAGTAGTTCAGATAATTCAGGGGGAAAAAAACTGTATACTTTATACAGTGATTAAATACATACACCAGCCTCTCAGATTCAACTTTCAATCCTTTTTATAACTTCATCTAATTTTGCATTAAATTTAATTTTGATATATTTTATAAGATATGGTATGTCAGTTTTTATAAAGAATTCTTTTATGTGTATAGCATATGAAAAATGCTTTTAAGTTACATTGATTAAAAGATAGCTTTCTTTTTGCTTTGCCAAACCCATCATCTCAAACTGGCAATTAAAGGGTTATTTAATTGGAGAAGTTCAGAGTCAGATCAGCATTTCCCAGTGGCACATATCTTTAGCAGTAAGTGTGGAAGCCAACTCGGAAGAAACACGTTTGAAGTGGCAGAACTAATCATGCAGAAGCAATTTGCGATTTTCTCTCTCAGCCTAGATAAAGCAGAGCATTATGACATTGGCTGTGCTGAGCAAGGTCAATTTACTGTGAAAAGCCAGCTATAGACTCCAACTTCAAATAGACTTTTATCCTGCATAGCTAAAAACAGGATTTACTCTACTGCTTACACTACAGAATGGGCAAAATGAAGTGGACAATTCAATTAGGATGCATCCGTATTTGTCACTACTTAAAAAAAAAAAAACAAAAAAAAAAACAAAAAACAACTGTTTCAGATAATCAGCTTGCAACTAGATCTCAAGATTTCTCCCACCCCTGGGAGTGAAGTATAAATGCTTGCAATAAAGTTTTTTAGTGTTTTTAAATTTAACCGTTAAGAAACTACCAATTGCCTTTAAAAAAATACAATGCTGACTCTTTTATTCCATTTAATTACATTTTGGCTTTAAAATGAAAGATTCTCCTCAGAAATAAATACAAAACTATCATTACAAAAACATAGCATATTAAAAGCATGAAAGAACTTTTTTGGCTTAACATTTATATAATATGCTATATGAATGTTTAACTTATTCCTAATATAGGAGACAGTACATAAAGATGATCCTACTTCTGTTGGACTAGATAAAAAAATTGAATTAATTTTTGGAAATGATTATATTTATGGGAGCAATCCATATAAATCGTTTGGCTAATCACAGTGAATAAACATAATCTATTCTCTAAGCCATGGGGAAAAATACTCTCCTACCTTCTTTTTTGGCTGATGTCCAGAGCAGATGATTCTTATGAAAAATGAAATAAGAGTGTACCTTAATTAGCTGTTCAAGGATTCAGTCATCTGAGATATCTGTGTTTTAGTGCATTTAACTTTATTAGGTGCATCTGATAGACTCCTTTGGTCACAATTTATATTGATAATGGTGCCAATAATCAATTATATTCAAAATATCATGAAAGTGGGATGGAAGTTGTTCCCAGAAGCTGAGCCAGAACGTAAATGAAGATATGATTAAATGTCATTATTATTATAGTCCATAATAAAAAATATATATCTATGCCTAGGGCACAATAGCTCTACAAATTAATGTACCAGTCAACAGTTTTCTGGACCATATTCTGGTGCTCCTGTTAAAAGTTTCACAGCTGATGGAACTCCACAGTGCTGACATTCACTCCTGGAATATTGTAGAAGCCAGTCTTTTAATATTTTCATTGGCTTACTGAGATGCTGAGGTCATGCAGAGCGCATTGGTCTCCTGCTTTTGCTGACCCAATGATTGACAGTAATGTAATGTTCTTTTAGAATTTATGACTCTGGGTAAAGGACAGACTGAAATATGTGACTCAGGTCAAAAATGAGGATGAAGAATATCAGAGATGAGGTACTCATTTTAAATAGAAGTATAGAATCAATTTTTGATTGTGTTTTAAAGCTCTACCTCGAGATAATTGAAAACAGATATGAGATTTTCCCCTCTCAGAGACTAGTGTTTCTGCTTAATAACAGTCAAAATGACATTAAAAATTTTAAAGCACATATGTGTAAATGAATTTTGCTTTTCATTTTTCAAACTTAGGCATTCTCGATCATTTATGCAGTCACTTATTTTCTTTTTGTTTCAAAGGACATGTGTTCTCTTAGATAATCCTCCATAACTCAGGATCTATTGTGCATTTATAATAGTTGGGGTTGGTGGGTTGTAAATTTTATGTTTCCATTGTATTATAGCATAACTGAATTCCATTCTGCATGACAAAATATAATCCGGTCAGTGATTTGCATATGCTATATTTTCACACAAGTAAAATTTTAGATTTCTTAAAAGTAGAGAATTTTAAAATATAGAGGTTATCTCTTGAATACAACTTTAATATATACATAGTATTCAGGGGCACCTGGGTGGCTCAGTCGTTAAGCGTTTGCCTTCAGCTCAGGTCATGATCCCAGGGTCCTGGGATCGAGCCCCACATCAGGCTCCCTACTCTGCAGGAAGCCTACTTCTCACTCTCCCACTCCCCCTGCTTGTGTTCCCTCTCTCGCTGTCTCTCTCTCTCTGTCAAATAAAATCTTTAAAAAAAAAATATATATATATATACATAATATTCTGTAACTGTAATAGTGAAGACCCAAATAATACTGTCATGTCATTATGTCACATCATAGTGTTAAAACTTCATTGGAATCACCTGGCTAGTTTCAAATTATATTGTGGTTGCTCTCACCCCGTGAAATTGTGATTTAATTGGTCTGGGATATTGCCTGACCACAATATTTAGAAAGTAAAACGTGCCAACCATTTCTTGGTCTACGTAATTCCAATTTACTGGTTAGTTCATTGCAAATTTGGGAGTAAATGTTGTAAGTTTAAATACTTTTTTCCTATTTACTTGGATCTTTTCTTCAGTTCTTCATCTTGCCTAAGTAGAACCCAAATTATAATATTTTTCTTTTGTGTGTGTATGCGTACAGACTAATTTCTTAGAAATCAGTTTTAACACAAACATTTCAGTGTTGCATATAGGAAATAATTTTTAATGTGTTATTTGAAATGCACCTATACAAATTGTTTCTTTAAATTATTTGCAATATAACAATCACTGCAATAGCAATTTTATGTTGAATCCAATTAACATATAAAGGGATATTATAGATGTGAAGGTGCTTTTAAAAATTCAAAGGTCTAAACAAATGTGAAATATTGGTGTCAAGATATTATCGTGTATCAACAAATATACTTAATTGAGAAATCTATGTTCATAGTCACATTATCCAAGCATTTTCATTATGAAGAATATTTAAAGTAACTTCTTATGTAGTCCGTTTGACATTTTACATTTTACCTAACTTTAGTCAAATTTCTTAAGGTTTTAGAGTTCAGGATGTATTCGTGTGTGTGTGTGTGTGTGTGTATCTTCAAAAACAATCTCAACTGTAGTACATATTTTGCATTTGGATAATCTAATCATGACATCTATTCTAATACTCTTGATTTAGTGTCCAAATAAGATACATCTTCAGGCTTAGTAATTATCAAACAAGTTATGAAATTATTTCACTTTCTAACCTGCCATGACCAAGATAGTTGACTTACATAATAGTATAATTACGCTTAAAATCGCGCAACCCCTTCAAAAAAAACAAAGTATCCACAAAAGAAGACAGCAATCTGTGACAACGCCAACTTTCTGCCCATCATTGGTAAACTAACAGAACAACAAACAAACATGAGTCTTGTTGTCTCGTTTACATTTTGAGGAACAGCTTTATCCTAATTTCTTACAATTCAATTGACAGCATACTGTTTGTCAAGAGTACAAAGCAGCAAATGAACAAAAATGAACAAAACAAAGCCAAGTCATAATCACCTCACCTTTGCTCTCACCACAGAAAATAATCTTTTCTCTTTGGAAAATGTACAAGCAATTGGAATAAGTCAGATGCAGTACAGTACAGTACATATCCGCATACAATCATTTTTTTAAAACTGAACAACAAAACATCCTTCTTAAATGCTTCATGGAAAGTTTTTAGTATTAGGTATAAAATTAATACTCCTGAATAACAAATAGAAATATGAGAATAGGTATTTTGAATGACATCACATTTGCCTAACACCTCTTCCCCCCAATATTTGGAAACAGAAACTTCCAGGAAAATTGGGAAATGAAGAGTTAGTTTTGCACAGAAAGTAGAAAAGAAATGACAAAGATATATTAATTTTGGGAGGCTATAAAAAATGAGCAGAGAATCTGGTACCAGTGCTGTATCAGGACTTTCTTGTTAAAACTTGTAGGAAAATTTCTCCCCTTGAGTTGAGATATTCAGCTAAGTGTGTGTGTGTGTGTGTGTGTGTGTGTGTGAGAGAGAGAGAGAGAGAGAGAGAGATAGCAGAGACAGAGAGACCATGCTAAGTGCTGGGGGAAGGGGTGGTTCAAATTAGCAAGTGACTTTTTTTTTAAGTTAGTATTCTAACCAGAAGAGGAAATTAAAATGACTGATTATATCTATAGAAACTTAGGCTAGAAAAAAAATGTTTGTCCAAGCTATTTAGAACAATAGGATACCATTGAAATAAAAATATTGTCCTTCATTTCTAAATTTCAATTTTGAATAGGTATAAATGAAAGTTGCTTATTGAGGAATAGTGATTTTAAGTATTCAGTTGTCTTTGAAACTGAGATTATCCAGAATGACAGGCAAAAAGAAATGAATCAGAAAATGAATAAACACGCAAACCTATAGACCTCCTTTAATTTATCTTCAAGAATTTATATCTCTTTTTGGTTCTATCCAAAAGTAACCCTACAGTTATCCCCCTTCATGGGGATTTCTAAGTCCAGAAGTCCCGTGATCTGATGGAAGTGCTGTCTGCTTCCAGTGTATTGAAAATTGGGGTTGCTAGATTATTTTAATACATTATTAAAGAGTAGTAGATATTACTGATGTTTTCTTTTTGGTACTTGTTTCTACTGCTGTTTTGTTACTGTTCAGGAATGCCAGCATTTCACTTCTGAGACCTGTTCATGTTTGACTCTTGACCTAAAAATAGTTGAAAGCATTTTTCTTCTCCTTCTTCCACATGGAGGATACTAGAGGCACCAGACCCGTGTGGAAAGGAGATGCAGGCTCTCGCGCTTTGGCAGGTGAGGGGCTAGGGATTCAGTCAGGCCAGGAGTCCTGGGGATGGATGAGAAGGAGGGGCTCCGACCTGGATGGAGTAAATGCACGTCTAGTATTTCTGAGTTTCATACTATGAAATGATACAGTCTTAGGAGTTAAGAATGGTCTGCCTTGGAATCATTGGTGTTTACACTTGAGAAGCATTAATTTTGAGACTATAAAGGAATGAGAAAGTCAGACTACAACACAGTCAAGTGGGAAGGTAGGTGATGGAAAGGCAGAATACTGGGATTCTGGCTTTGACCTCATAGTGTTACATAAACCAGCGGATGTCTCCCTGTCCAGTGTTCCCTTCTGCAGACTGAGATTTTGTTCTTTTACCTACCACAAAGAAGTGCTATCTTAAAAACTGTTTGAAGATGTTTTGCTTAAGATGGTCAGAATTTAGGCAGCTCTGCATCCTCCGTGAAGTATTTCTCGACCTATCAGTTTCTCCTTCTTCCCCTCTTCCTTCCTTCCTTCTTTTCTGGGATCCTCTTGTTCCAACATACTAACCAGGATGGCTGTGTACGGTTGTGCAAGATGCGTATAACACGGGGGGTACTGGGTATTTATTTAGACAAATGTATTTGTATATTTATTTAGACAAACTTCAGGCAGATGGCAGTAACATGTTTTGTTTCAAAAACATCCATACATTACAAATAATATTCTGACAGGTGGAAGCAAAGTATTTTCATAAAGGCTTTTCTTTTTCCAATTAGCACAAAAACATTGAGTCAGCAGTGGCCCATGCAAACTGTATTCTAAATGGCCGTAGGTCTGCCTTCCTCCGTAGTCAGGGGCTTCATAAGGGAAGGGACAGTTTCTTATGTAATTGCGTCTCTCCCACCCTTCTGAAGCAGATGAGGTACACTAGAACTTAATGAAACATTACAGGGGGGACTTCTACATCTGGGTGGGAGAGGCCTGGTGAAGTAGGAAATGATGACTAAGTTTAAGGTTCTAGGTCTTTATGAAAGTTTTTATATATATTTAAGATGATATTATTAGTAAGGCTAAGTAGCTCCAAGGTCTCCAGTAGCTCTTAGGATGCTACAATTTAACCGTTACTGATTATATTGTGTGGTGAAACTATGTGAGAGGAACCTGGAAAGGTCTTTTTGTTCATGTTTTTTGTTTGTTTGTTTTTGTTGTTGTTGTTTTTCTCTCACTATTTCTAACTCCTGTACTTCCATAAATATTTTAAAGTAATTACTCCTAAAAACTTTTTAGCAAGTTTATTCGTACTTGGAGCTTAGAGTATATGCAGTACATGGGGAGGTTTTATCAGAAGTGCCTTCTGAGAATTAGAAAATAAATTTGCTCTCTGAAAGTTAAACTGTAAATCAAGATATGATGGATCAAAGCAGGTATTTTCAAAAGCATCTTAAAAAGAACCTAGCCAGACCGGACTTTAATCTGACAAAAGACAATGTATCTAAAGAAGGAATGTGTCCATCAGGAGGGGGCTTGGTCACCTGTGCCAGGTTGGGAAAAGGAGGATCCCAGAGGCAAACTTCTGCCACTCTTGGAGGTGTCCACATGCCTTGCTTCTCCGGGGTCAATGCAGAACCTTCTAAACTTGGTTTCTACGCTCCTGTGTCCTGTCCTCTAAAATCCAGAGTGAACCTTTCAAAAGAAAAAGCAGATTATGTCATGCCCAGGCTAAAACTCTAGTGACTTTCTCTTGCATTTAGAACTAAAGTCCCACGTCACATGTTCCTGTCCATGTCTCCAACCACGTCTCAGCACTATGTCCCCTTCTACCCTCCAGACACTCTGACCTTCTTGGGTTGTTTCCACAAGCACCCTCTTCTCCCTCGAGGCCTTTGTATGAGCCGTCCCTTCTACCCGCACTGCTCATTTCAGGCAGACCCTTTCTTAAGCTGTCAGTTTCAAAGTCATTACCTCAAGGGCAGCTTCTCCACACCATCTAAGTAGACTCTCTATTACATTAATGTATGGTAATTATCTCCATAATTTTCAGGTACTTATCATTTTCTGATCTTTTGTTTGTCTGTTTGAGGTGGACACTGCCTAGACAGTCACCAAAATTTGTTTACTCTTTTCTACGCAGTAGGCGAGGGAACACAACAAGGAGCTTACCACCTTGTGTTGTGGAGACAGACAGATCAACAAGCTTGCCTCCAGATCAGAACTATGGGCAAAAGTTAGGGTTGGGCAATCCAACGAATACTCAAGAATCATGCAGAGATCACAGAGGGTATGACCTCATGGAGTACCAGGAGTTCGAATTTCAAGGCAGGGTTGGGTAGGCTGTTCTGGGATGGATTGGAGCTGCATGATTGGGCCTAGGCTCTACATAGGCACTGGTAACCCAAAGGACTTGGAAGGGGAGGTCAAAGCAATGTGCTTAGCAGAGGGCCTGAGCAGAAGGCCCAGAGTCCCAACCTCAAAGAATTTCCCCAATGAGGTGCACGTCAGCTCTCAAAACACTTCCTGAGAAAACCCCGGGCAGTAGGCTGACTTTGGCAGGTAAATAAACATTGAGCTAAGTGCCCAACTTCATGTTCTCACTCTGTAACACTGTCATTTGGTCGTGAGATGGGTCACATTCTGTCCCCTTTCCTCTGGGTCTCCAGGTACTCACGCAGAGTTTCAAACATGTCTGAACCTGAGCCAGACTTCTTCCCTTTAACTCCACTCCCCCGGATCAAGTCTTCCAATGCCCGCCTGGAATTTTCTCTGTTAGTTTCCATCCTGTCGTTATGGAAAAACAAAACGCAGCCTGAGAACCTCGCTGTGCAGGTCTGTGTGTGTATTCCTCCTCACAATCTCCTTGATATTGGTGTATAACAACAGCCAAGACGTTTTTCAAATTTAATTAAAAACCGGCCTTGTTTGGTTTTTAATCTTGACGACTGTGAATTCCATCTTAACAGAGATTAAAGATAACAACAGAAAAAGTTAAAATTACAAGTCAGTCCGTTTAAACATCAGGAACCTACACAGAAGAGTTTGTAATTGCTGGCTGATAATCCCCATGGCGTGTTTAACAGGGGGGAGCACACTGGAACGCTGCAGGGGAGTCGTCAGCCTGAGAAGCAAGGACTTCAGCTTCAGGCTAAAAAGTCAGGATAAGCTTGTGACTTACGTTGCCACCCGTGACTCAAAGAACATCTATTCTTTCACATGACAGGTTTTCTAGTTTAAAGCGTATGCATGAAAAGGAACATGCCTTTCACTGATGCATCATTGTTACTGTGGTTTAACTTCTTAACCCCTCTTCCTGTTGAAGATTCCTCCATAACTGAAGTGTCTACAGCTTCAGCTGCTAATTACATTTCACCTACGAGGCTTGGAAAAATAAAATTTAGGAAAAGAGTCTCCGTCGAGGTGTGCATTGGAATTAGTTTTAAACAAATTCATATTTTGGGTGATTTTGCAAAGGAAAAGTTCTTTCCGATGATCCATGTAATTAGTAAAATAATTGTGTCTTGGTGAACCCTATTTTGATTTATTCAAATCAACCTATGTTTTTAAAAACGTGACTATTATTTAAACGTATTCCTTTGAATAGTTTCATATTGGATACCGGAAAAGTACAAAATGGCGCAGAAAATGTATATTTCCGTCAGTGTTTACAATTTATTTTCCTTTATTGTATTTGATCATGAAGTGTTATTGCTGCCTTCAAAAGGAATTTTAAAGAAAAATCTGATTTTATTTATTTTCACCCAGATTTAAAAAAAACCCAACATCCTGATGTTATTTACCTACTTAACATATCTTATATACACTTTGCTTAGCTTCCTCTAATGTTAACATCCTATACACCATGGAACATTTATCAAAATTAAGAAATTATCACTGGTACATTCTATAAACTAAAATGCAGATCTTATTTGGATTTCCCCCGTTTTCCCACATGTCATCATATATTTGTCCAAACCTGTACAATGTTCAACCCCATGAGAGAATTGTAATGCATACTATAGACTTTGGGTAATTTGATGTGTCCATGTAGGTTCATCATTCGTAACAAATGTGCCACTCTGGTGGGGAATATTGACAATAAAGGGATGCTATGCATCTGTGTGTGTGGTGGGAGGACAAATGAGTAATCTTAGTACCTTCCCCTCAGTTTTGCTGTGACACTTAAACTGCCCTGAAAAACTTTAGTTTTAATAATAAATTTGTTGACTATATTCCTATGTGTCAGTTTCCAAGTTTCCTATAATGTGCCATTTGATAAATGCATCGATCCTTTTGCCAATAAAACCACACTATCTTGATTATTAAAGTTTCATAGTCCATCTTGAAATTCTATGGAGTGAATTCTTCAGTTTTATCTGTCGTTTTAAGAATCGTTTTGACTTTAAGAATTTTAGTTACTTTTCATTTCCTGAGAAGTCAAATCCATCACTAGTTCTATAGACCAAGGTGGCAGAATTTGGCATCAAAATGATTTGGTAAAGGAGAAATATACTTATGTTTGCTGTCAATTAAAATCATGATGTGAATGTGAATAAAAGTTAAAATTGTAGGTTAAACAAGAAACATCTGGCTTTTGGGATTACGTTGCAAATTAAGCATACTAATGGCACATATTTTAAAAAGTCTCTTAAAAATAGATTTAGATACATGCCCTAAACCCAAAATGATATAGATGTGGAGAAAAGTTTTGTTCAAAAAACTCAATATGGTAAAATGTATCTACCTTGCCATGTTTCAAATTTATTAATATTCTATAATGGCATCTCTTATTTTTTGTTCATTCACTTGATATCTGGGCTAATTAATACGGAAGCCAATGATCACTTCTATATTCTTGGCTCAAAACATACTATAATTTTGAATTTACTTATTGGCATACACATATCTTCTAAAAAATGGATTTCTCAGTAACATAAAACTATACAGTAAATATAGATACTTAAAAATATTGATGAAAATCTGCATAATATTTTAATCACAATGTCATTCTTACATTATCTACAAAAGAACTAGCTGCTGTGGTTCTTGTAAGTAAATTTTACACAAAGCACACATAGGATATGAAATGATGCAAATAAAGTCGTGTTGCAGTAAGAACTGTACTTTTATTACTACATGTTATGCTATCAATAGTTACATTAAATCCCATTTAGGAGGCTAGTTCTAGTGTATGTACCTATTTCAGATGTAACTTCTTAAAATTTTATAGGCAAAGTCCTTCAATGAGCAATGAAAAGATGATTAAAAAAAAGACGGTTGAATAGAAAAACAGCCGGCAACAGTAATTCATTTTGGATACAGTTTTACTTTTTATGAATAAGTCTGCAAAATATCAACATAAAGAGTGTACTTTTTTTTATGAATGCAGCCTTAATACTGAAAGCCAGTCCAAATAGTGAACATTTAAAAATTCTTATGACATGGGATTACACCCTTGTGGTTCACTCAGCACATGTTGCATTGGTTTGATTTTACTACTCAAAGAAGGGGAGAGTACAAGGCAAATAATTTGGTTTCTTTAAAAAGAATCTATGTCATTTTATTTTTCTATGTTATTTAGGAAATGACCAGGGTAATGCCATACAAAAGAGGTATCTGTCTTTATGGGCATTTCAAATTTCATGTGTATTAAAATATCATTATCATTAATAAATGCTCACTTTATATGAGGTACTCTCCAGAACCACTAGAAAACATGATACCTGACCACAAAGAACTTTGTGATTAAAGCAAGAACAGTATAAGGGATATTTACTAGCCTATATAAACATTTTACCAGCTCATTCTGCCCCATGGAACTAAAGTGAAAAGAATTAACATTTGTAACTGCTGTCCAGCATCAGGGGTTATAGATTAGTGAAGTAAGCATATGACGTTTGTTTTTCCCTTAGCTTGAGAAAACAGGGCAAACAAATTAAATACATCAGAATTTTGTCCTCTTCCTGATATTGTCAAGTCAAGGAGGCACAAAGTAGTGAAGAGTCTTTCTTTGTACCATTAATTACCAATCAAATAAACATACAATCTAAGAAAAACAACAACAAAACAAACAACAAACAACAAACAAAAAAGTAAAACAACTTTAAGATATATCCTGCAGGTCCTTTATAAGAAATTTCACAGCCATTACTGTCCTCAGAAGAGAGTAAAAAATAGAACCAGAATGAGCTGTCCAGGAAAATGAATTCCAAAGTATTGGTATTTGGGTAGACAAGTAAGATTTCACCAAATGAAAATCATAATAATAAGTTTGTTGTAACTGAACCTAAATAGTTGTAACTGTAAAAGTTATATAATTGGGATCATTCCTAAATTCTTGATTTAGACTGTACTGGCAAGAGAGAAAATATGCTGTTTATTAAAAAATAAAATTATATTAGTGAAATTGGTAAAGGGGATTCTTTACTGAGAAAGATCAAATCCTGATTATATTTTTGAGTATATTTAAATTTGGCAAATAACAGTTCAAATTTTGCATATTTTTAATTTGTAACAGGTGATGCTTTCTTGCGGAATTCCTGTTTCCAGAAACATACTTGAAATAAGACCAAGCATAATAAGCCTTAGCCAGTATAAATTGCTAAAGTAAAGATGGTCAGAGGACTCACTTGAAATAATGGCACTGTGGGATTTAACTTATTCTTATAACTATAAAAATCGTAATATTGATTAATTACAGTAAGGAAATGAAATATAGAAAAGTGTAAAGAATTAGAGATTATTTGCAATTTCAACACCATAAAGAAGCTCTGTTGATAGTGTATTCAATATATGTTACTTATTTAATAAGACTGAGATCATGCTTTATCTATAGTATCATTATGAACATTGTCTCATGTAATTAAATATTTTTTAAACATAATTTTTTTAAAAAGATTTTATTTACTTATTTGACAGAGAGAGACAGTGAGAGGGAACACAGCAGGGGGAGTGGGAAAGGGAGAAGCAGGCTTCCCGCTGAGCAGGGAGCCTGATGTGGGACTCAATTCCAGGACCCTGAGATCGACCTGAGCCAAAGGCAGACGCTTAACAACTGAGCCACCCAGGAGCCCCATTTTTTAATTGTTCCATAATATTTTCACTTTGTGGATGAATTTTATTCATTCTCTGATTCATGAACACTAATGTTGGGTTGTTTCCATTATAAATAGCTCTACACTGAAGTGAATAATCTTGAACATATATTCCAGATTAAATCCTTGGCAGTGTTCTTGGGAAAATAAGAGGGTTACTGGATAAAACAGTGTGACTATTTCAAGTGTCTTGACTGATATTTCTCAATTGTTTCCTAGAAAATTTGCTACATTTAGCACATCTCCAAAGTGGATGAAACTATTCATTTCATCTCACTTTTGCCAAAATTAAGTATTACCATTTCAGTCTTTGCCTTTTTAAGATATTAATAAACATTATTAGTTTAGTATTTTTCCATGTATTTGTTATTTACATTAATTTTTCAAATTCTTTCTGCCTTTGCTAACTTTTCTATAAAATTTATGACTTAATTTTTTCTTTTAATCTCTATTGAATTTTCCCCTTTAACTAATCAATATATTATAATAAATAAAATTTTTCCATTCCAGAAATGCTAATTAGTTATTCTGAATTATTTTATGTAGTTACTACTATATTTATTTTAGGAATTTCTATTATATTCACTTTAGGCAATAAGTTTAAGTGTCTATGGGTATTTTTATCTGTTCATCTGCATCATATTTTAGATTTATGATCCCCATTAAGTCAATTTGAAGTCTTTTTAATCATGTTTGTGTGTGTGTTCTAGAATTATTTTTATTAAAACATAAGATATGTTTTATCTGAACATATCTGAAATTACTGAAATTTGAAAATATTTTCTCTGTGAAGCTATCTTGTCAAAAGTTTCATTAGAAGGTAATTCTTTGACAATTTTTCCATTTCTTTGCCAGTTTTGTTTTACTTAGCTAATGGTTTTGGGTGAAATCAAAGAAAATTCAAAAGATAAATGAAAGAACTGAAGAATACAAGAAGTCCTTTTTTGGAATAGTGTTTCAGTAATTACACCGAAAATGCTGGTCAGTTGGGTTAGGTAAACTCTTACAGAACTGTTTTCATTAAATCTTAGGTGGGTAAGCATGGAAGAATGACCAATGGTTAACTTTCAAGGCCAAGAAGTAGAACAGGATTAGATAGATTTTTAAAAAAAATTTTATTATGTTATGTTAATCACCATATGTTACATCACTAGTTTTTGATGTAGTGTTCCATGATTCATTGTTTGCATATAACATCCAGTGTTCCATTCAATACGTGCCCTCTTTAATATCCATCACCAGGCCAACTCATCCCCCCAGCCCCCTCGCCTCTAGAACCTTCAGTTTGTTTCTCAGAGTCCATAGTCTCTCATGGTTTGTCTCCCCCTCCAATTTTCCCCCTTCATTCTTCCCCTCCTGCTATCTTTGGATAGATTTTGATAGAACTTATAGGCAGTGAGGACCTTAAGCCATGCTTTTCTTATGAACAGTCTAGTTGAAAGTCTGCAGAGCTCACTTCTGGGGCCTGCTGGAGTGGAATGAGGCCATTGAGTAACTGAGAAAAATGGAAAGAAGCACCATAAAAGCAAGTGGGCGATGTCCAAGAATTATCAGTTATGTTGCTGTTATATTTATTATCTTTTTATGTGCTTTCTCCTCCTCCTTTCCTTCATTATCACCTGCATCATCATTGTCATGACAATCTACTACAGTATCACAAATCATATATATTAATTAATGTATCATATATTTAACTGACCACTTATTATATATATATTTCCATATAAGGGATTATGCAGAATACTAAGGAAAATGATAATCACAATAGCATATAAAGTATATTATAGTTTATAACAGCATTTTTTTCATTTATTACCAAATTATAATTTGTTTGGGATTGGGTTGAGCAATAAATCCTGAGGACATATCACTGTGACCTGGTGAGGAAGGCATCAAGGAAAGCATCACAGAGGAAGGAGGATGTGAAAAAGTTTTAGAATAGAGCATCCTACTAGGAAGGAAGTGTTTCTTTGACCCCGGTGTATCATTGAAAGAGGTAGGGTAAAAGAGTGGCATGATAAAACTAACGTTTAGGACTATTAATCTGGAAGTCATGTGTCAAATGAAGTATAGAAGGGAGAGATCAAGGAAAGGCAACACAGCTGAAAAGCTACTTTAATAATCTAGATAAATGAGTAAATGTCTAGAATACAGAAGCTTTGCAGTAGAGTAAAAAAAAAAATCACTGAGTTCTGTTGAGTCAGAATATCTAAATAGCTCTGGAATGTCCACTTTTTCTTCATTTGTAAAATGTAGAGTTTGGATTATCTAGAAGCTGCTTTCCATATCTAAAATACGGTCATAATATGTTTCAACATTCAGTCTTCCCCCTCATCCTCTCCTGAAAAGCAATGGAGGTAAAAAAAAAGTCATATTTAATTAAGCCTTTAATTAAGTCCTTAGAGTTTGGACTAGACCTTTGGTCATAGTCTCCATCAACAAGATGTCAAAATCTTCAGTTCTTACCTTCAGTTCAGTCAAAACTTCAAACAATCATATGGACGAGTGCCAAGAAATATGTTTATGATCCACCTGGCCATGGGGTTTAACATCACACAGAGAAAGTCTTAAATATTGTTAAAAATAGCAATTTTTGAGCATTACTAAAAATATATTTCTCCAAGGACTTTTACTTTTGAATTGCAAAAAGTTTTTATTCCTGCCTCAGATATTAACAGATTTAAGCAATAAGAATTTGAATTTCAGGAAACAGAGCTAGATAACAATGATAAACTATTTTTTAAAAGACAATTTTCTCTTTATTACTCCTCCTTCCACTAGGAGCTCTCCCCTTCACCCACCTCAGGTGGCCATGGCAATTAAGAAACAAATAAAAGCAGTAGGGGATGATAACATTGCTTTCCAGGAAATAGATGCAAATAAGGTACATTATAAAAGAAATGGCTGTAGAGAAGAAAGATGTTACATTAAACTAATTTTTATTCCCCTTTCTTAGACTCCCTTGTCCCTTTCCTCATATCACAGTTATTCTATTTTCCATTCAAACCACAAGAAATATTTCCATAATGAAAACATAAATCAATTTTTGAAGACCTCTTAAAAATTAAAATGCATCCAGCCTGTGAGAGACAGAATGAATGACATGGGTTTCCAGGAGCAACAAGGAAGTTCCAGGAAATATCGTGGATTTTGAGCACGAGTATCAGGTCATACTCTTAAGAAAGAAAGGAGATTCAGTGTCCATCAACACTAGAAAGAAGTAAATGTTTTCAAACATTTACTGGTTGGCACATATCAAGAATAACTTTCAGCTGAAATAAAATTCCACGCTCAATTTTACTTATTTTTTTATACCCTGACCCATTTCTTCCCTTAAATCTTGGGACTTGACAGAAACAGGGCTCATGGTTGTCCTTGATTTAGAGGTGTTCCAGAACCTGCACACAGACGGGTACGGTGAAGTTTGTAGTTTCACTGAAACAGAGATATAATAAAGATTTGCTGGTTCTTTGGGGCAAATAGACTTTGGGCAAAGAGATGCAGGAGAAGTGTTCTTAGAGCAAAAGAATGATGGTAGATTTCCAATTACATTAAAAAATATTTTAGGGGCGCCTGGCTGGCTCAGTTGATAGAGCATGTGACTCTTGATCTTGGGGTTGTAAGTTCGAGCCCCATGTTGGGTGTGGAGAGTACTTAAAAATAAAATCTTTAAAAAAAGAAAAGTATTTTATAAAAGGCTTTTATGTAAACAAGTATATGTGGAAAAGTGAACTGTAAAGAAAGGCAGACTTGCAAACCATGATAAAATACAATTAATTATGACAGGTTTTGTCACACTGTTTTTCTAAAGGTCAAATTTAATCCAAAAGTATCACACTTGATGTTTTGAAATTCTTTTGTCATCAAAATCAGTGATACAGTGGGAGTCAATATATCCAAAATTCATATTTTAGACTATTATACGTGCTTTTTTGTATTGGGTTATCAGTAGAGTTGACTCAACTCTCCGCTCAATGAAACCCGTAAGTACTTAGATATTACTAGATGTAAGACTTGATGATATTTCAACAAACATTTGAGCTTGTTTTTAAAAAGGGCATTTTTTGAAATTTTACTAAATGTTAATAATGTGAAGTTCATTCTTATTCCGAAATGGTGTTAGTTCAAAAGGTTCTTTAAAGTGCTTTGAAAGATTTTTAAAAACATTGTTCACAAACAATTTTGTTTTTTACAGACTGCTTTGCTCATTGGCACACCAAGACACCACTTCAAATGTGAGAGCAGTGCTGTGGACAGGCAGGAAGCGTCCCAAACCACCAGGGCTGTTCCTAGACAGACAAGATGCAACCCCGGGGAGAATGACTTAAAAAAAAAGAAAAAGAAAGAGAAAGAAAGAAAGAAAGAAAGAAAGAAAGAAAGAAAGAAAGAAAGAA
>NW_023270971.1:1284221-1370733 GCF_011800145.1 Mirounga leonina
GAAAGAAAGAAAGAAAGAAAGAAAGAAAGAAAGAAAGAAAGAAAGAATCTCTCAGACCAGAGGTGAAAAGTCATTCACCAAGTACACCAGTTTCTGTAACCAGAGCCTCCAGGTCCAAACCTCATGCTATAGATAGTGTGAAAACCACTGCTGGGCACTATTGATCTCTGCAGCTAAAGCCAGATTCCCAAAGCAGAGTTCCTGCAGCAGTGTCTTTGAATTTGGAGATTAGCAATAGGTTTGCTCCTCAGTAAAAATCTATTTTCAGGTACATTGTCTGAATCAACAATATGAACTTTAAATAAGTGGTTCCCACACTTTTTAAATAAAAAGAGCTTTTCTTAAAATAATACTTTAAAAAATCCCATTTGATCCTGAGAGGTTCTCAAGTGTATATTAATTGAGAAAACATACAAAAGCCAAAACTAGTAAGAATGTATAGTATCTTCAATAAACTTCAATTTTGTCAATCATGAAAATATTTACAATCCTTTGAATTTGAGATATATACGCATTAAAATTATAGTTTATTCAAACATTGGTTAGAGCTTTGGACCTCTTGTAATAGCTGTGAGGTTCATAACATGGGACCAACTACACTCTTCTCAAAATTTTCTTTTTGGCTCTTTTACGTTTAAGCTTACCTACTTGGAATCTCCAACTAGGAATATGGTTCAATTTACAGGTTTCTCTGAAAAGTGATTTTAAAAATAAAGCAATTTATGTTAAAATGCAATAGGAGAGTTTATTGTTAAGAACTCTATTGTAGGGGTGCCTGGGTGGCTCAGTCGTTAAGCGTCTGCCTTCGGCTTAGGTTATGATCCCAGGGTCCTGGGATCGAGCCCCGCATCGGGCTCCCTGCTCCGCGGGAAGCCTGCTTCTCCCTCTCCCACTCCCCCTGCTTGTGTTCCCTCTCTCGCTGTGTCTCTCTCTGTCAAATAAATAAAATCTTAAAAAAAAAAAAAAGAACTTTATTGTAACTATTTGGATCGTGAAGACATATTTTATAAACAGTATGTATTTGCAATACTTGGCATGATGTGTATTGGACAAGAGACAATTTAAGAGTTTGTCTGTGTATGGAGTTATCAGATACAATATGAAAGAAAGATCTTTAAACCAGTGATAACTTACTGTCTTGTTGGTAGAAGAGTAAATATAATAGAGTTAGGATAAAACAATCATAGATTAAATGCCAATTTAGGTATTTTTACCACACCTATAAATACCACATTTGGAAAAAAATACACAAAAACATGGTATTTGGCATAAAAACAATTGGGGATCTGAAGTAAAGACTGGATCACAGAACTGGTTCAGTCAGAGGGGAGAAAATGACAAAATGTATTAACAACTAGCAGAGGTAGATGGGAAAGGATTTGCATTTGCATCTGAGTCACAGAAGAAGAGGTAGGTAGGGTTCAGTATTAAAATTAATCAGTGAGAAGATATTTTTCGGGCCATAAAGACAGTTACAGTAAAAATTTTTATTAATGAACGCATGAGTAAGAATGACAAGTCTTAAAATAATAATATGCCTCTCCCCCTAAAAAAACAGGGAGATTACAAATCTCTCTCCTGGAAACTCCCTTCATTAATTCATTGACATTGGAAAATATAGTAATTTGTGACTTAAAACATTAAAGGACATGAAGTATAAAAATTTAACCATTAAAAATTAGAAAATAATACCTTGATTGTTTCATAAGTAGAAATACTAATAGCTACCAAAACTCAGCCACAAGAACTAACAGATACCAGCTTTAAAACTTAGGAAAAAGGAAAAAGAAAACAACTTAGGAAAAAGGAAAACAAAGGAATGTTGAAGATGACATGCTATAAAAACAAATCCTTTGTTTTATTTTACTCAGAATATGAATACTTTCTTGGTGTTATCTTTAAAGATGTTATTACAGTTCTTGGATGTTTAAGAGTTGAAGTGGAAATATCTTTAAACATCTTCTGGCTATTTGTTACCATAGTGAATTAAATAAGACATATTTTCACATTAACTTTTTTTCTCAGTCTTCACCCACCACTTGCTCAGCAACTTCAAAAACATGCGTTTTGTAGTGCTGTCCCAGATGATAATTAACTCCACAGAACTGGGCTGCCTTTAAGGCAGGCTCATTTTTGGTGGTTGAAGCAGTGTTACTGGAAGAAATCACCTTCAATTTCTACTTACTATATTCCTAAAAAATCTCTGTCCCCCATGTTTTTTTGAGAAAAGAATACTGATGTATTATCAACATTAAATAAGTGACATAGGTAGAATATATGTCTAGAGGACATGTCCCTGTTAGATTGCATATTTGTGTTTTTTTCCCTAATGAATAAAGATTCATACAGATTATCCCATCATGATACAAACTAAGACCAGGGGAGGAGAAAACATGTTATTGGCATGGTAGTTAAGGAGCCCATTAGGGATTAAGAGTATGCCAGGTACTTATTTTTAAAAAGGACTGCCAAAGATTTAGGTAAATGTCAAAGGCAGAGGTAAACAGAATATGATTTTATTTTACATATCGTGTGTTATGAATGATTTGGTTTCTTTACATCCCAGTGGAGAATGGAATAACTGTCTCCACGCTAGAAGCTATTGCTCACAAGCTCTCGGCTCCCTAGGAGTTGATTGATTGTTTCTTGCTCTTGCATTACCAACAATGGCTATCAGGAAAGACTCAGTCTTTGTGACTCTGAAAAAGGATTTTTGTTTATTTTTGTTACTACTGAGTGGAAAAAAGCACACATGTATATAAACAGCAAATACTCAAATTGAACTTGAGATCTTGGTGAAATTTACACCGAGCATCACAAATAAAGGGGCAAATAAGAAAAGAAAAATCGTGAAGAAAAGGCAGGAATCTTTTATATTACTGAAAATATACATAGAGTTTTCTATGAGAAGACTTGGCTTATAAGGAAAAGTCTGGGTAAAATTTCAGGATTTAAGAGAATACCAATAAAGTGAAGATTGACATTAACCAGACCAGGCTATAAATACCACACAAAGAGACCAAACCAGTCCTCCCCTGACAGATCTGGCCACCTCTCCCCTTCAGAACAAACCTATAATGAACAACACTGGAATAAAACCTGTTGTTCTTTTAGGATCAGCGAAACTTAATATGTTAGTTAGAGCACTTTTGTTTTTGGATGAGTTCAAATTTGTGTATTTACCTGATCACTGTGTTAAGTATAGGTTAAATCGTGCCTCATAACAGTGCAGTCAAGTCTCTGCAAATGTCATCATTTAATCATCTCTATTATCTTTCTTGTCTTATCACTCAAACTAATATGACTTCTTTTCTCTCAACAGTATTTTGATGTGGAGGAGGAAACTCCTCTCATGTTTAAGAAAAAGCTCTAATTACCTGCACTGAGAAAAAGGAAAATATTAACTTGGATGTAAATATACCTCTTTTTTTCTGCTCTGTACTGTATTCTTAGAAAATACTAGTGTGCAGAGCTTGTTTTATACTAAAAACTCTGGCTTATAAATTTTTTTATTTCCTTTTAACCAATGAAAATCTCTGTTTGATAATCTGTGAAGATAGTTCAGAGGTGACATGATGTTTAAATTAAAATCATTATGATGAGAATCTAGACGGTTCTTTTTTATTCCAGTCTGAAGCACAGTCCTAGCACATGATAGATGCTCAATAAATATTTATTTTTACCAGTGATGGCAATGACAAATTGGCCAATATCCTGTATATATACAATGATATTAACAGGCCAATATCCTATATATATAAAATGATATTAAGTAAACTCACATAGTGATAGCACAAAATTTAGTTTTAATTGTTTCTTGTCTATATTTTATATTTATGATTGAGTTAAATTTGGTGTGCTTTTGTAGTAACTTTTGAATTTCTAAATTTTACATGGGTTCAAGGTAAAGTGAAATCATATTCCTTGAAACTATATAATTGAAAAGGGAAAATTAAAAAAAAATAAATTTAACAATAGATTTGATCAGACTATTCAGGCTCAAAATGGGACTAGTGGAACCATATTTACACATATCAACTAAATATGCAGCTATTATTATCCATACTGATAAGCACACATCCAGTGAAAGAATGTTCTAAAAACTCACACAAAATGAGCTGAAGACACAAGTCCTTCATTATCTGGGCTCACTTTTTAAAGGATAAATGAGTCTATGGGTACCTGGCTGGCTCAGTTGGTATCATGCGACTCTTGATCTCAGGGTTATGAGTTGAGACCCATGTTAGGTGCAGCAATTACTTAAAAAATACATAAAAATTAAAAATTAAAAAAAATCTTTAATAGATAAATGAGTCTAGTGTAATAACATTTTACAAAATTGCCCTGTGTTTCCTTTTGAAGCAAAAATAAGCATAACAATGATATTATTAATAATCTTTCAGTATATATTGAACAATATAGTTCAATAATGAATACAACAAGGTTTAAATATGTCAATTGATATGCATTCATGGATTTTGTCAAAAGAACTTAATCCCTCAGATGTGAAGAAGAGTCACACCCTATTAGGAAAAATGTTTATTAATCCTTCCACTATAGACAGTGCAACAAGTATGTTAAGAGGATGAGCAGTGATAAAAATACAATTGATATTATTGTCTTGTGACATAATCTAGAATTAATCCAAAATCTAAGATATTATTAAAGTGAAGTCTAATATCATATGAAATAATATAACTAGGGAAGAGGAGGAGTATTACAGATTTTCCCATAATTTTTGTACAATATATTACACAGGTCACTACAGAGAAGAACTTTTACTTGAAAACATTAAAAAAAGACACAAGATGGAAAAAATATTTAATGTTTTCATCATATCATTAAATAAGTCAGCAAGGATCTAGTGATGGCTATAGTGACTGAGAAGACTGGCAAAGCGTGTACAAATAGTGGGTTTTCTAAAACTTGCTGCAGAAAAATGTATTTTTCTCTTATTGTTTGGTGTACAGATGGAGTAGTTCTTAAGATGTATCACATTTCAGTAAAGTGATAGATAAATTTCATACAAATTATATACCTTATTAAATTCTAATCTTTTAATTGCAGATTTTTCAGACCTATTTGTAGTGATACATTTTTTAATTTATTATTATTATTATTATTATTTAGATTTTATTTATTTGACAGAGAGAGCACAAGCAGAGGGAGAGAGAGGGAGAAGCAGGCTCCCTGCTGAGCAAGGAGCCCGATGTGGGACTCGATTCCAGGACCCTGGGATCACAATCCCGGCCGAAGGCAGCCGCTTAACCGACTGAGCAACCCAGGTGTCCCGTGATACATTTTTTAGAAAGTGGAAATGTATTGACTGCTCCATGGCAGGTTGTTAGCACAAATATCTCAAATGAGACAAGATACACTGTTTTCAAATAAACACATTTGTTAACTAAAATGAGCTCAGATACAGTATGGCTTTCTCATCTTGAATATCTTGCTAATATTTGGAGTAAGCCAAAAAAAAGCTCCATTTGGCAGTTGATATATCAGTGTCATTGTACGTAATGAAAACTGAAGATAAGGTTTTAGCAATCAAAACAGAACTCTAAAGCTTTGATTGGAAATGCAAGCAAAATATATTTATTGATTTAAACCTTTGATAGAGTGCTTTAGCTAATTTTGGAAACTGACATTGTTGAACACAGAATGGATAAAAGATACGTTTGAAAATTATTTTTCAAAGAATGATGATTTAAAATGGATGAGGAATTGCTCACCAACCAATTTCAACTTGAAAATTTAACAATGAAAGATAGAGAGCAGATGTTGGATAATGTTAGTGATTTAACCTTGAAACAATTTTCTGCTACTTCTCCTTTAGTCTTCTAGATGAGTTAAAGAGCAGAGCATCCTAAAATTGCAGGATGAACCCTTAAAGAACTGTTGTCATTTGCAATTGTTCTATGTAATCCAAAATTGTTTTTATATGATGCAACTCAAAATAAAACACAGAAATAATTTGGGTGTTATAGCAGATAAAGATCCTAGCTCTCATTTACAATCCCTGCTTATAATTTTTTGCCCTGAAAAGAACCCTCCTATTCTCATTGTTTGCCTTTGGAGTAAATACTGTATATTAAACTTCAAAAAATGCATACAAATACATTATCATTTTATGTATATACTCTTTGTGGTTCTGTGCTAATTTTCATTTAGAGAAAAAGGTTAACCTGCTAAAAGTGTTGAAAAATAGGTTCTAGATGTCCTGTTCAAGTATTAATGCCAAGGACATTACCTCTAATTTTCTCATGTAAAATATGGTGATCATAATAATTAACTGCCAGGGTTGTTGTAAGAATTAAAGGCAATATATAAAATACTTGAAGATAATTTAGCAAGCAATATTTAAGCACCTAGTACACTGTCTGTCCTGAAATAACCATGCTATAAATTCTGTTGTTACTATTATTACTGAAGGAGGTGCCCTCTTTGTGAATGAAGGAGAAAGGATTCATAGGGAGCACACTGGAGTGTCAGGGCATTTCTGGCCTCCATATTACAGCTCAGCCACTAAGATTTCTTCACTTGTCATAGTTCCTCTCGAAAACCTAACAAAAGCTATGGAATTGCTCCCACAAATGTAAACTTTTGGATTTTTCCAGTCTTCATAGATTTCTTAAAGGATCTGGTGTATCCAGAGAGTCCAGATTAAGATTTCTTCCTCAAGTTTGGTCTTTAGAGATTGTAGTAATACAACTAGTTCTTCACTGAATTAAGCCCAGGATTTTTTTTTTTTCAGATATATATTTAACAATTCCAATGACTATAAGATTACAGAATTCACCTTATTGATTTATTGCTTTGTTGTTTGTAAAGAACATCCCTATGGCCACTAAATTGACCACTCTCAGACCTAAGCTCAAATTTCTGCACAGTCCCTTTTCTTAAAACGGAGAAAATGGCTGGGAAAGAAGAACGTAGGACTGGCTTCCCTTTCTTCTGGTAATAAGGCTATAATTTTTGGAAATTCTTTCCCCCAGCTATGATATGACACTCATAAAAATAGAAACATGAGTACCGTGGATAAGCAAAAATTAAAGGAGTAATGCAAATGAGCTTTTAAATTGAGTTAATGCTTTAACTTAGATTACTAACTTATATTTACCCAAATTACAAATTTTTTTAAGTGAGCCAAAGGGAAAGCAACTCATTTCTTTTATATTCTGAATGTTTTAAAAAGTATTTTCGGATAAAAACCAAAGGGTTTTCTCTCTTCTTTCTTTTAAAGAAATAAAAGATGTGGATGATTAGCATTACAGTACATCAGTTAGTGTCTCCGTTCTCTTCATAATATATCAAATGTCAAAACTTCTCTCTTTAAAATAACAAAAATGACCTTTTGGTGCCATCAGCTCTGGCTGACCTTTGAGTAGCCATAACAGTGGCAGAGAAACAATAAAGATACATCAAGCAAGAGTTACTTTTTGCCACTGGGATACTCAGGGCACAAACCAGAGTGCTCTATGGGATTTGAGCTCCTAAAATGTTTAAGTAAAAATTAACAAAAGGACTTTCTACTATGAGAATCAACTTTATGACCTTGAAGTGGTATTCAAGTATTTCAGTTAACATAAAATTTACAGCAGTCTGCACTTCAGAGAAAGCGCCATTTTCAGAACATGCTTTAGCAAGTGATATAAATAACAACATTTCGAAAGCTACATATACAGCTTAAAGTAAATTTATTAATGGAAAATATGGTTTAAACACAAGAGTGGTGTGGCTTAATTTAAAAAATTTAATATGGAATAATAGTTTTTCATTTGACTCCTTCCCATTAATTAAAATGTTAACATTAGCTTGTCACAGAGAAACAATTTCTTTTCAAAGGACTTAGAACCACACACTGGCTGATGTTTGAAATCTTTTATCTATATGATTTATCTGTAAGGCACCATTTAAACATTTATTATCTTTGCCGTCCAGAGTTTCTAATTTTGTTTATGTTTTTCATAAAGTGTGGAATCACAATTATAAATTTATATAAACCCAAGCTCAGTAGTTAAATAAGATGAAAAGACCTGAATTATTTCAGTACATTCCAGTGTGTGCAAATTGGGATTCTGGTTACAGTGAAGCTCTCTCTTTCAGTTAAGTTGGAGGGAGGGAGAGGATGATTTCATCAAAGGGAAATGGGTCTGTGTAAGAGAATTTGGCCTGCCAAAGAACGAGTTCAGCCCTTCAAATAAGGTTTCAGTAATTACTTAGTTGCGTGATGCTATTTGTTCATTGATAGACCCTATGGTAATCTTTCTCTTGGTTATTTTTGCTGTAATCTGTTAACTATTTTCTTAATTATCAGTTTTTTTAAAAACATTTAACCAATCTTGAAGTCTATAGCAAAATAACTTGGAATCTCTCTTAGAATAAGGACACAGTTGTTCAATTCTCTCTTAGGCATTGGCATTTAAAGTATCTTTTAAAACAATGTGTTCTTGGGTGCCTGGGTGGCTCAGTTGGTTAAGCGACTGCCTTCAGCTCAGGTCATGATCCTGGAGTCCCGGGATCGAGTCCCGCTCAGCGGGGGGTCTGCTTCTCCCTCTAACCCTCTTCCCTCTCATGCTCTCTGTCTCTCATTCTCTCTCTCTCAAATAAATAAATAAAATCTTTAAAATAAATAAATAAATAAAACAATGTGTTCTTATTTGCAGATATTTGCCTCATATAATTAAAATTTAGATTTAAATTTATAGTAGCTTTTGTTAGAAGACTTCTAGTAAATAATTCTTGGCTTCATTCATTTATTCAATGGGCAACCTATTAAATATTTACTACGTGTTGGGCTCTCTTCCGTGCTCTTGGAAACAAAAATGAGTAAAACAAAGACAACACTGGTACAGATCTGTGATTCAACAGTCTTGCATAATTCACAGCATTCACCATAGCACATACCCTCCCCAGTGTCTATCACCCAGCCGCCCCATCCCTCCCACCCCCCACCACTCCACCAACCCTCAGTTTGTTTCCTGAGATTAAGAATTCCTCATATCATTGAGGTCATATGATACATGTCTTTCTCTGATTGACTTATTTTGCTCAGCATAACACTCTCCAGTTCTAGCCACGTCGTTGCAAACGGCAAGATTTCATCCCTTTTGATGGCTGCATAATATTCCATTGTATAGGGGCGCCTGGCGGCTCAGTCGTTAAGCGTCTGCCTTCGGCTCAGGTCATGATCCCAGGGTCCTGGGATCGAGCCCCGCATTGGGCTCCCTGCTCCGTGGGAGGCCTGCTTCTCCCTCTTCCACTCCCCCTGCTTGTGTTCCCTCTCTCGCTGTGTCTCTCTGTCAAATAAATAGATAAAATCTTAAAAAATATATATTTATATTCCATTGTATATATATACCACTTCTTCTTTATCCATCCGTCAATGGACATCTTGGCTCTTTCCACAGTTTGGCTATTGTGGACATTGCTGCTATAAACATTGGGGTGCACACACCCCTTCAGATCCCTAACTTTGTATCTTTGGGGTAAATACCCAGTAGTGCAATTGCTAGGTCATATGGTAGTTCTATTTTCAACTTTTGAAGAACCTCCATACTGTTTTCCAGAGTGGCTGCACCAGCTTGCATTCCCACCAACAAGGTAGGAGGGTTCCCCTTTCTCCACATCCCTGTCAACATCTGTCATTTCCTCACAGATGTATACCTCTGAAACAAATAATACATTATATGTTAAAAAAAAGAAGAAGAAGAAGAAGATAGCAGGAGGGGAAGAATGAAGGGGGGGAAATCGGAGGGGGAGATGAACCATGAGAGACGATGGACTCTGAAAAACAAACTGAGGATTCTAGAGGGGCGGGGGGTTGGAGGATGGCTTAGCCTGGTGATGGGTATTAAAGAGGGCATGTTCTTCATGGAGCACTGGGTGTTATACGCAAATAATGAATCATGGAACACTACATCAAAAACTACTGATGAAATGTATGGTGATTAACATAACATAATAAAAAAAAATTGTAAATGGATTCTTCCCTTTACACCACTATCCACTGAGCAGTCACAACCTTGTTGAAAGTTGTTAGCTGCCCAGGAAACCAGAAGGTCCATCATTGGTTTGGGACCATTGGAAAAGCTCACATGTTCAAGTACCCTGACTTAAAATGCTTTACGTGAAGCAAAAAATAGTCATTCTGTTAAGAGAGCTGTGAACTTAAAAAACTTCTCTCTTTGATTAATTATTCCACCCTAGGAATTGTTGATGTCTAGGTATGTTTCACCCAGTCTGCTTCCCATCAAGTTAGAAGGAATTATACCCTATTTCAAATCATGATTTTTTTACAGTTGAAAGCAACATCATGATGTCAGGAGATTGTTAGGTTTTTGAATTGTGTGAGAGCTGAAATAAAACTACACAGCATGCTTGTTTGAAAAAAACAAAAAACAAAAAACAAAAAAACAAAGACAACACTTAGAAAGAATAAACCTTGTTGAATTGTGCTGCATCTCTATTTCTTCTCCAGTTCAGCTATATCATGCTAAAATGGTTGGTGGATTTCACAAAAACTTTTGTGGGGAGGGTATGATGGGAATGCGAAAGAAAATAGCATAAGCCATATAGGCAGTAGTTCTGAATAGAAAATTGTAGAAGTTACTAGTCTTTCCTTTTAGACTGTCTTTCCTTGCTGTCACCCCAAATAGAAACCCCCTTCCTCTCTTCTTCTCTTGTCTTCCTTTTAAGACTCGGGTGAAGACACAACCTCTTCCAAGCAGCCATCCTGTTCTTCAGTCCTTATTTGGCTTGTGGAACTTCCTGAGGTACTTACTGCTGTTACCACTCATTTGATATTAGCATATGTAACTATGAATTATCTATCTTTATTTAGTGTTTGCCCTAAACTTGCAATCAGGATTTAAATACTGAAAAGAAGGATTCATATCTTCTGGGGTTTTGTATCCCCAATGAGGTGCCTTAATCATATGGGACACTGAGGAAGTGATTATGATATTTTTCAATATTTGTAGCCAAATATAGCACCTCATTTATTGCTGGTTAATAACAAAATCATATGGGACACTGAGGAAGTGATTATGATATTTTTCAATATTTGTAGCCAAATATAGCACCTCATTTATTGCTGGTTAAAAACAAATAACAAATAACAAATAACAAAATAACAAACAAATAACAAATAACAAACAAATAACAAAAATAATGCTAGCTTCTCTCTTTCAGCAGTCATTTAAAGTATGACAGAGAGTAAACTAATGAATTTCTGCTAGGAAGAAATTTTAAGTGGCATCTAAATTAGAAACTATTTTCTTCCTCCAAAAATTTAGAAAGGCTTAAGAAATCCATCATGCTATATACTTGCAAAATTCTCCAAGTCTATGTCTTGCTAATCTGTTTTCCAAATGGCAATCCCTTTAAAGCTGGAATCTGAGACTCCCATCTTTTTGCTTAAAAATCATTTGGTGATCCCCCTGCACTCTGAAGCTCCAACTCCTTAACATGTAATACAAAAGTTATCTCCTGACCAACTCTGGATTTCATTTTAGTATTTTATTCTCATGGTCTCCATAACGTTTGATAGCCAAGTTGAATTACTGGCTCCTTATAAGATCATCTGCCTCCTCCTCTGGGCCTTTGAAGTGGTACTTATTTTTAGAATAAACTTCCTTCTTCTCTTCCCTTGGGTAAATAATTCCTTTTGTGTCTTCTGTGAAGACTTTCCTGTCCAGTGTCCCTCTATCCCCCACAGTATTTGTGCAAAGCTATGCCCAGTACTACTCAGTTACTCATCTCCAGGGCCACTGTTCACATTTAGTCTCTTCCAATTGCACTGTGAGAAGCCACTTACCTAGAATAAAGTGTGGATGTACACAACTCCAAGGACATGTCTTTTGCTAGTTTTCAGTCCTTTCCTAAGACCAGTGTTTCTATAAGTAGAATCTTAGTTTGCCATGTGTCACAGTCATATAGGTGTACTTATAAAAACTGAAGCCTGACTAATTTGACAGAACATAGTCCAGGTTGCTAGTCATTGGGTCTTGCCATTTGTTTTTTAAACAAGCTACTCAGGAGATTTTTTTTGCCACCTACAGTTTGATAAATATTTTAGTTGACTTGAAATTCAGGGGGCACCAAAGAGTGTCCTAGCTATGTCTATATCTTCAACACATACCCTGGAATGTAGCAGAATTTAATATTTAAGTGAATATACTTTCCTAAATATGGAAATAATCTTATATTCTACAAACTTACTGTAATCTTTTACCAGTTACAAGAGGTTTTCGTCAAATCTTTGGTGTTTTCTACATAAATAGTCATGGCATCTGCAATCAGTTTTATTTCTTCCTTCCCAGTCTGTATAATTTTATTTCTTTTTCTTGTCATGTTACATTGGCTAGGACTTCCACTATGATATTGAACAAAAGTAGTGAGAGGAGACATACTTGCCTTGTTCTCAATCTTAGGGGGAAAGTATCTAGTTTCTCATCCTTAAGTATGATGTTGACTATAGGTTTTTGTAGATATTCTATATCAAATTGAAAAATTGCTCTCTATTTTTAGTTTTCTGAGTGTTTTTTTTTTTTTAATTTTGAATGAGTGTTGGATTATATCAAATGCTTCCTATACATCTATTGAAATGATCATAAGATTTTTCTTCCTTAGAATGTTAATGTGCAGGATTACACTAATTCATTTCAAATGTTGTATCTTTACATAGTTGGAATATCTGCCATTTTTTTGTGGTGCATAATTACTTCTACACACTGTTGAATTCAATTTGCTAATATTTTGTTGAGGATTTTTGCATTCATAGTTGAAGGTATATTGGTCTGTAGATTTCCTTTCTTTTAATGCCTTCAGTTGGTTTTCATATTAGGGTAATGTTGGTGTCATAGAATGAGTTAGGAAGTGATCCCTCCACTTCTACTTTCTGGGACAGATTGTAGGAAATTGGTATCATTATTCCACAAATATTTGGTAGAATTGACCAGTGAGCTTATCTGGGCCTGGTGCTTTCTGTTTGAGGTTATTAATTATTAATCAATTTCCTTAATAGATATAGTCTTACTCAGATTATCTATTCCTGTGAATTTTAGTAGATTATGTCTTTCAAGGAATTGGTCCATTTCATCTAAGTTATCGAATTTGTGGGCATAGAGTTGTTGATAATATTCCTTTATTATCCTTTTAATGTCCATAGAATCAGTAGTAATGACCACTCTTCCATTTCTGATATTTGTGATTTATGCCTGTTCTCTTTTTTTTTTTCTTTGTTAGCTTCACTAGAATTTTATCAATTTTCTTGATCTTTTCAAAGAACTAGTGTTTGGTTTCATTGTTTTTCTACAATTGATTTCCTGTCTTCAATTTCATTGATTCTTGTTCTCATTTTTAATTTCTTTTCTTTTGCTTACTTTGCTTTTTTCTTTTTTTTTCTAGTTTACTAAGGTGGAAGCTAAGATTTTCATTTTTAGATATTCCTTTCTAATATATTTAATTTTATAAATTTCTCTCCATCCCACAAATTTTGATAAATTGTATTTTCATTTTAGTTAAAAATATTTTTATTTTTTTATTTTTATTTTTTTAATTAATTATTTATTTGAGAGAGAGAGAGAGAGAGAGAGAGAGAGAGAGAGAGTGCCAGTATGTGTGTGAACGGAGGGAGGGCAGAGGGAGAGGGAAAAGGAGAAAAGCAGACTCCTTGCTGAGTGTAGAGCCTGATGGGAGGCTTGATACCACAACCCCAAGATCATGACCTGAGCTGAAATCAAGAGTCAAAGGCTTAACCAACTGAGCCACCCAGGCACCCTGAATTAAAAATATTTTCTAAATTTTGTTCAGATTTCTCTTTTCTATGTATTATTTAGAAATGTATTGCTTAATCTCAAAATATTTTGGGACCTCCCAGCTATCTTTATGTTTTTGACTTCTATTTTAATTACATTGTGGTTTGAGAGTATACATGGTATGATTTCTATTCTTCTAAATTTGTTAAGGTGTGTTTTATGGCCCAGAATATAGTCAATCTTGGTAAATATTCCATATGAACTTGAGAAGATTGTGTACTCTGCTGTTATTGGATGGCATAGTTTATAGATGCCAATTACATTCATTTGATTGATGGTACTCTTAAGTTCAATTATGTCCTTACTGATTTTCTGTCTGTTGGAACTGCAATTACTGATTGAGTGGTGTTGAAGTCTCCAACTATACTAGTGGATTTGTCTGTTCTCTTTTCAGTTCTATCAGTTTGCCTCATATATTTTGATGTTCTCTTGTTAGGTGCATATACATTATGTCTTCTCAGAGAATTGACCTCTTTGCCCATGGTTATTTTTCCTTTTCTGAAGTCTACTTTGTCTAAAATATAATAGCTACTCCAGCTTTGATTAGTGTTGATACATCTTTCTCTGTCACCTTACTTTTAATATTTCTGTGTGTTTGTGTTTAAAGTGGATTTTTATGGACAACATCTAGTTGGGTATTCTTTTTTAATCCAATGTAGAAATGTCTTTTAATTAGTATATTTAGATAATTTGTATTTTTTATTTTATTTTATTTTTAAAAATATTTTATTTATTTATTTGACAGAGAGAGATAGCAAGAGCAGGAACATAAGCAGGTGGAGTGGGAGAGGGAGAAGCAGGCTTCCTGCTGATGGGGAGCCTGATGCGGAGCTCGATCCCAGGACCCTGGGATCATGACCTGAGCTGAAGGCAGACACTTAACGACTGAGCCACCCAGGTGCCCTGATAATTTGTACTTTAAATAATGATTGATATAGTTGGCTTAGTATCTACCATATGTAATTGTTTTCTACTCATTTTTCTTTTTTTATCTTTCACTTTTTTCTATCTTCTCTGACTTTAACTGAACATTTTATATGACTCCACATTTTTCTATTAGCTTACAAACTATCCTTCCTTTTAAGATTTTTTTCAGTGGTTTCTCTAGAGTTTACCATATACATTTACAACCAATGTAAGTCTATTTTCAAGTAACACTATACTGCTTTACAGGCAATATAGGTACCCTATGACAGAGTTTTCCTCATTTCTCCCTCTCATCATTTATTTATTTATTTATTTATTTTGGAGAGAAGGAAAGAGAAAGAGTGAGCACAAGCTGGGGAAGAGAGGCAGATGGAGAAGCAGACTCCCTGCTGAGCAGAGAGCTCAATGTGGGGCTTGATCCCATGACCCTGAGATCATGACATGAGCTGAAGGCAGATGCTTAGCCCACTGAGCCACCCAGGTGCCCTGTTGCAGTACTTTTGATTTGTATTATTTCTTTTTGTTTCTTTCTTTTTTCTTTGATTTTTACCATCTCTGCTTACATCGTCCACCTATTTTTGCATGTTGTCCACCTTTCCATTAGAAACCTTGGCATATTAATCAAAATTGTTTTTAAAATCTAGGTCTGATCATTCCAAAATCTCTGCAATGCCCGAGTCTGGTTCTGATACTTCTTTTGTATCTCTTGACTACATTTCTTGCTTTTTTAGCATGCATGCCTTGTAATTTTGTTGTTGTTGTTCAAAAGCAGACATGATGTGTTGGGCAAAAGGAACTGAAGCAGAAAAACCTTTAGTGTGAGATTTTATATTTATCTGGCTGGGAGTTACACTGTATTTACTGTTGCTATAGTTATTGTTTCAGAGGTTAAAATTTCCTCTGTGTCATTGTTTTTGTCTCTTCTCTTAACTCTGGTTTTTCTAGAGACTTTTTTTAATAGGGTCTGAGACTTGCAGTTCTTTCGGCTCTAATTCCCTGTTACTACCCTGGAGCTTTACCAATTTGGTCAAATTCATACAAACAGCAAGTAGATTGCCAGGTTCTGGAGTGAGGAAGTGTTGAGGAGTGATGGCTAATGGGTACAGAGTGCTTTGGGGGAGAGTTATTAAAATGTTCTGAAATAGTAGTGGAGATGATTGCACGACTCCATGAATGCACTAATAATTATTGAACTGTACACTTTAAAAGGGTGCATTCTATGCTATGTGAATTATATCTTAATAAAGCTGCTTAATAAAGCCTGATTTAAAAAAAATGGGTGAACATATTTGATTTGGTGACAAGGAAAATTCAGAATTTTTTTTTTTTGGCAAAGTGCTGCTTGCAACATTATGTATAGTTGGGGAAAATTGGAATATCCTAAATTATGCTATATTGAAACTCTAAAACTTTATTCGGTCACAAAAAATTATGTTATAAAAAATGTCAAAGGTTAAGTGAAAAATCAAGACAGTATTAGATGCACAGTATAATTCAAGTTATATAAAATATATTTATGTGTTATATGTATTTCTGGATATCGCTGTAAATTTATATATTTTAGTAAGAAAATAGCATAAGGGAATTTTTAAAAATGTCAACAGTGTTTACTTGTAAGGGGAAGTGTTACGTGTGATGATATTCTACTATTTTTCTTTGACAAAAAATTTTTCCAATTTCTTTTTTTTTTAAAGATTATTTATTTATTTATTTGACAGAGAGAGAGACAGTGAGAGAGGGAACACAAGCAGGGGGAGTGGGGGAGGGAGAAGCAGGCTTCCCGCCGAGCAGGGAGCCTGATGCGGGGCTCGATCCCAGGACCCTGGGATCATGACCTGAGCAGAAGGCAGATGCTTAACGACTGAGCCACCCAGGCACCCCTTCCAAATTTTTTAAAATGAACATTGCATTATAAGTGATTATAAAATAAGCAATTAAAGATCATTATCTTTTACTTGTGATTCTTAAATCGATGGTATATGATGTAAGGTGAAGCCCCCGTACAGAACTTATTTATATGAATAATAAATAAGAATAAGTGACTTATTAATCAAAACTTATCATCGAGTTCTCACTCCCCTTATCAGTATATTCAGCGGTTTTGCCAGTGCTGCTGTAATACAAGCAAATGAACACAATAACACAAGCGGCTTGTCCGTCTTTCTTAGGAAAATCCATTTTAGGTTAAAGATTTTAGCAAGGTAGTACATGGTCAAGCAAGGCAATGTAGAGCACGACCTTGGAACTAAACTTAATTATGTAATCACTTATGAGGTAATTCTTATGGAGTTCTGTAAATTCCATTATAATTTTTAAAAATGCATTTGTAATGCCCCTTTAGCAACCAACCATAAGATGGAGGAGGTAAGGCAAACTCATTTTACGGAAATAGAATAGAGTTGAAAATTTATGGGAAATTCTGAATCAAGTTCACAATTTTACCCATTACTCATAATGATTATACAAAAACCAGAACAGGAAGAAACTGGACTTATTAAAAGAAGCATTAAACAAAGCACTAAGCAATCTAGGCTTGCAAACTACTGTATCTAGAAGCCATGTTCCCCTGTGGACCTGCCAGAAAAACACATAAAAGACTAAGAAATGTTGATGATATGAACTTAAGAAACAAAATATTCCACCTGGAGCAGTTTTCTTAAGTTATTTAGACTTTGTTACATTGCTTAAAAGCAATTCACATTATCCTAATAGGTCCAAGCAAGCATTTTAGGTAACATAGCACATGATATCCACATTGGAGCAGACCCTGAAATATTTTTAAGTACTTAGTTTTCCCAACTTCCTATTTTTGTTTTCTTTTGGTGACCAAAGCCCTAGCTGCATATTTTTTCAGAAGTTCCAAAGGACTTAGTGTTTCTACCAAATATTTAGAATTTTATTATATTTTGTGATATACCACTCTTTTTAATTCAACCAAGATGTTTTTCTTATTTAAATGAAGTTTCTCCAAGGAAACAACTATATTCCATTTTTTATATATTTTTTCACAAGAACCCAGACTTGCACTGGGCAATGCTTAATAAATATAAGACCTAATTTTGCTGATGTTACCTTCTTATCTATAAACTTCAATTTAATTGGACTCAGATTCACAATTTCCCTCAGAAACTCTGCATTTACACTATATCACATCATATCATCTTATCATACATTTTATATGGTCATTCATTCATCCGTTTGTCTATTCAACAATTTACACCCAAACTGGTTTTCTTCTCTTTAGGTCAGGGCTTGGAAAACTTTCTCTGTAGGGAAAAGGAAGTATTTTAGGCCTTGAGGGCCATAGGGTCTCTGTCGCAGGTACTCTATTCTGTGTGTGTCAAAAGCAGCCAAAACAAAACATAAAGGAATGAGTGTGGCTGGGTCCCAATAAAACTTTATTTACAAAACCAGCTGCAGGTTGTATTTAGCCATGGGCCTGAGTTTGCAGATCTCTGCTCTGGTCCATCTTCTTCATTCACAAATTCTCCGTGCATGTTTTCCAATCACCAGGAGACAAAAATCTTCTAAAAATCATACCTCTCCATTGCTGATAAATCTTCAGTAACATTAATGCCATTCTCAGCCTAGTTTTTAAACACTAATTTCTGCTTTCTAACATTCCAAAACATCTGCTCCTACAACTAAACTTGTTGGTTTCCCAGAGTCCTGAAAATACCGTGAGTCTTCTCTGGGCATATTTATACATCACATTCTATTACTACTAAATTGCCCTTTTACTTAATTTTTCAAGAATCACCTCCCCAGGACCACTGGGTGGCATAGACAGTTTAGCTTCTCACTCTTGGTTTCGGCTCAGGTTGTGATCTTGGGGTCGTGAGATAGACAACCCCCCCCGCCGCAGTCTATTTGGGATTCTCTCTCCCTCTCCTTTTGCCACCCCCAACTCCCTGCTGTGCTCTCACTCTCTCTAAAGTAAATAAATAAATAGATCTTAAAAAAAAAAAAAACACCTCCCTTATTAAGCATTCAAAATTACTCTTTCTCTGACTGCCCTAACAGGAAGCTGCCTAGCTGTGATCATCTTTGTATAATTCATTTAACTGTCTATTATTTCCTATTATACACCTCATCTTTTATTAAGCATAATCACTATTCAAATCATCTTACCTTTTTTAAAGTTTATAATTTTATGTTCCTAATTAGAATGTAATTCATTAAGGAAAATAACTGTTTTATACTTAACGAATTTTCCCCATTGGATCTCCCATTGTAATCTGTTGGGGTTAGTGTAGAGCATGAAATCTGCCATAATACCTGGCTTGCTAAAATGTAACACAGAGGCCCCTGGGGGCGAGGAAGGGTTTCAGAGAAGGGCGTAGGCCTTTGAAATGCCGAGGCCCACGTGACCACTCTGCCCTTGGATGCCACGGGGAGTTGCCTTCCCGGAAGCTCTCTTAGCCCAAACAGCCACCCTGTGATCTAAGAGATGTATGCATTGTCCCCTAGGCTATGTTTAGTAGAACACGCAGATTAGCATATCTTATGTTTCCCTTAAATCCTCTCAGTTTCAGTAAGACCCCCTTGTCACACATCACATACTTGAAAAACAGTTATAAGGATATCCTGAAGGACCAATAAAAGCGGGAGCAAAGAAGAGCAAAGGGTCTTTGTCTCTGAGCGTTGACCCCCTCGCCTTCTCCTCTCTTTCACAGCAAAGTTTGTAGTCATCTTTCATCCGTCGGTACAGGGATTGCTGGCCATTCCCGGCAGTAATCAATAGTACACAGCAACCTGTTCATCCAATATGTAGAACTAGACCTAGATTTGAGGTAGGACATAACTTGGACTACCTGCTTTTTTTCTAATATGGAGGCAGTATCCAGGAGTGGTCTCTTCTTTGGTAAAGTGATTGCTCCACCATGAGAACAGGGATGACTTTTCTGCCTTGATGCAGGACGAGCTGGTTTACACAGGCATGTGTAACGGATGCACTTGAAATCCAGGAAGGGGTGATTTCAATCAAAATGGTTGCACTGAACCTGAAGGGGAAACCAGAGGCAGAAATTAGCACTACTAAAAATCCATTCATGGCTCTCTAATAGGTTCAAATACCGATAGGAGGGCCTCTCAACAGATGAAAAAAATATGGGCCTAAAAAAATGTGGAGATAGGCAGAGAAGAGAACAATAAGAGGCCTCCTAGAAGAGGCCATGGGGTTGGCCTCCTTGAAGAATTTTGTTCTTGATTTAAGGTATGGTTACCAAATCACAGGGGTAGAATCTGGTCATCATTTTCCCTTTTATGAATCATTTCCTTTATGATCTAATGGTTATAGTCAATGTCTAAATGAAAACGTAACATTCTTTCACTTGGAAGTCACCAAGCAGATGTACAATTTTTCAATTTAGTTTTTCTGCAATTGTAATATATTGGTAAGAAACACTCTAAGTACCCAACTGACAAATATGTCTTTACAACTTATATACTTAACATTTTGACATTCTTAACAGGTACATAGAAACATGTCTTAAATGTGAGAGATCATTTATTATAAGGGTTGAATTACTTAATGTTTCTGAGTCATTATCTGCTACATCATCATGTTATTTCCTTATATTTTTATTCATAGACTGTTATTGCTTTTTCATTATTAATAAAGCTTTCAAAAAAATCACACAAATAGTTCATGCACATTACTGTTTGACTTGGTGGCTGTTACTCTGTAGAACTCCTATTAATATCATATCCATGGAAGTGTCTCAAGATGACAGAACAGATTACAATTGATGGTTCATAAAATATTTTTTTCTGTCAGAGAAAATAAAATTTCTGTGGAACAAACATATAATTTGGGACAAAAATGAGTAATTTTAGTAGCATTTGGTATATATTTCTAATTATCATAAATGATATTAACATATGTAAATTAATGTTTATCAATAGCTATACTAAATTTTTAATAATATTTGACCTAGTTACCAAGTGTTTATCACAACAATTTTTTATGAGCTTGTAATAGATGAATAAAAATAATAGTTAACATACAGGTAAAATATAGCTATAGCTGTTTTTCACTAGATAATATATTTTTTTTCCTTTAGAGGAGGAGTAAGGCAAGTTTCTATATAATGAATACTTATTTTTCTATACTTTTAGTGTGTACATGGTGAATGTAGAATGAATAAAGGTTTGTTGTGAAATTTCTGTTGTTACAGAAATGATTAACAGAAAAATCAAGAACGTTTTAAATTATCTTTCATATCAGTTTATATTGATTCAATCTCCAAGTAGTTTGCAAAAGCATTGCAGGAAATGAGATCTTAGGAAAAACTTGAAGTGATGGTTAACTTTACCTGTCAACTGGACTGGGCCTTGTTTTATCCAGATATTTGGTTAAGCATCATGCTGGGTGTGTCTGTGAGGGTGTTTCTGAATGAGATTAACATTTGAATTAGTAGGCTGAGTAAAGCAAACTGCCTACCCCAGTCTGCTTGGGCCTCTTCCAATTCACTGAAGGTCTGACTGACAAAAGATCTGAGGGATAAAAAGGCTGATTAAGGAAGAATATGCTCTTTCTCTGCCTGGCTGTCTGTTCTCTGTTTGACTGTCTTCAAGCTGGAACAGAGGTCTTCTCCTGCTTTTGGACTTGGACTGGAACTTACACCATCAGCGCTCTGTCTTCTCAGACCTTTGGACTCAGACTAGAAGTACACCATCTGCTCTCCTGGGTCTCCAGCTTGTTGACTATAGATCTTGAGACTTCTCAGCTTCCATAATCACATGAGCCAATTCCTTATAATAAATTTATTTATTATAACATCATCTATCTATTATCTATCTATCTATCTATCTATCTCTATCTATCTACCTATCTATCCATCTATCCATTCATCCATCCATCCATCATCTCTCTTATTGGTTCTCTTTCTCTGGAGAACCACTAAAGCATTAGCCTTGGTGTAAGCAATCTTCTCATCCAAGACCCCATTCTGGAGCCCTCCTGTGCCATCTCTACAGGCGCTCTGGTGGTTTTCCTACATATTTCCCAAATCATCTCTATCTCTGTCTTTGAAAACACATACCTTTGTGATTTTTCCTCCAACTACATAGTGAGCACCTAGAAGACAGGGATGATACCACTTTCATCTTGCCTAGTGCAGTCCCTGACACTTAGTAATGACTCAGTAGATTTTAATAGACTCATACATGCATATGAAAAGATAGAGATTGAATTTGCCTTAATCTGCATACTGTCTCCTAATTCTCTCTGCATATTTCTAGAAATCAAATCTAAGTAGAAGGAAAAACAGAAGCAGATAAAAGCACACTAATGATTCCTTAGCAGACAAATATAAATTCTTTCTGAAAGTCAAGTAAAAATAACTAATAAACTCAATACTTTGAATGATCATTAAATTCAAAGATATCTCTTTTTGAATTCTGGTATCTATGCTAAAAACCAGGTGTGTGAATATTGCCCTTCCCCCATTACAAGCCTATTTTAATGGTAGTACCTTTTTTGATTGTAGATAAATTTTCTATGTGTAAGCTGTGGGTTTGGGAAATACTCATAAATGACCCATGTCTCATATAAGAAACAGCAAAACAATGGCTCAAATAGGTAGGCACAGAAATGACTTCAGAGCAGAAATAATGACCTAAACAAAATTTATCTAGGAGAATGAAAAAAAGTAATGAGATATGAGAAACAAGTGCAAATAAAAGATCCTAACTTTGAATGTGTCTAGACAAGTGGGGGAAAGACTTACGAGTGTTTGGCATGGTTGAGTTCAGTGGGTAAGAAATCTAGGAGGATGTCTTCACAAAAGGTAGAAATGACTGAGATTTTTAGCAGAAACCATATTAGAAAATATTGAGGACACTGCCTAACTGTCCTGTGTTGAAACAATTTGGATCTAAGAAATCCAGATCAAACTTAATGGTTATTATGATAAAACTGCAATAATCTATATTCTTGTTTAGAGAGCAGAAGTTAATTTTGTTCTGAATCACAGGGGAGGAGCAAAGTGCCAGGCTGATCAAGGGAGCTGAATAAATAATTATTTGCTCAAGTTTGAAATTTTCTAATAAAAGAGAAAAGCACATTATTCATTGAAAATACTCAGCTTGTTTTCAAAGTCCAGAATAGGGATGATCTTGACTAAATATAAACGAAATGTTATAGCTGTTCAAAAAAGATAATGATCACAATATGCTGGGCATAAATCTTTGAAAGTTTTATAGAATAAAGAGTATTGGTCCAGCTCACGACTGAATATAGAGGATGTTAAGACTTGAAGAGGACTTTGGCGGAGAGAATGGGAAGACCAAAGGCTTGAAGGTGGCAAAGTAGAAGACAGGATGTGGAAACCTGGAGTTGTCCAGTTCAGTGAGGGTATTAGGGACCTAGTAGAGAACTGTAGTACCAACCATAGTAGTGAATTTGGATTTCATTCTCTGAAATCTAATTCACTGAATGCTGCTTAGCAAGCAAATAATGTGATCACATTTGTGTTCTTTTATAGGATACAATGAAGAAGGCAAGACTGACTCATTCAGGACAGAAAGAATAAGAACTAGATCTGAGGTAGAAGCACTGAGAATGGTATTTGAAAGAAAGAAAATGTAGTTAATACCTACTGTAAAAGATTAATTAAATTGGTGACTGCTTGGATGGGAGATTGTGCCTAATATCTTGAGGAACTTTTGGGAGTTGATAAATTAGGTTTTGATATTTAAGAAAGAAGTTGCAAAGGTATATAATAAATCCTCAATACATATTTGAGTTAATGAAGAATAAGTGAAGTTATCAAAATATGTAAAGGACCCTCAGGACTGGAGATAAAAATCTGGGAGTTCTGGTCACTCTTGTGCAGATGAAATAACATTTAAAAGGGGTGGGGGTATTTAAAAGGTTTTAAGTATATGGCTGGTTTATTTCTCAAGAAGTTCATTGAATTCTGAAACTTCACAGGATAAGAGACTTAATAAAAATAATCTTTAAATCTCTGAAAAACAGAGAGAGTTTTTCATAGCCATTCAGTGCTGAGAAGACAAAAATTGATACTCAGGCCCTACCAAGAGTTGGGTCCTCAAAGGAATGCTAGGTCTAAGGAAAAATAAAATGTCAACTGAGCCTTGCCAAAATTGCAATCCAGCCTTCACTCAGGTCCATTCCTGGTTTGGATTGAAGATGGTTGCTCTTCTCCCCACCCCAGGCCATGTTCCCCCTCTGAAGCCTCTAAGGAAGAATGAACTCTGCTTTTTCTTAGCTTCTGGTGGTGACCAGCAAACCTTGCTGTTCCTTGGTTTATAGCTGTATCACTCCAATCTCTGTCTCCATTGTTACATGGCCTTCTTTGTTCTGTGTGTTTCTACATCTTCAGATCTCTCTGTTTTTATAAGGACACAAGTCATTGGAATTAAGGCCCTTACTAATCTGGTACGACCTCATCTTAACCTGGTTACATCTGCAAATATTTTATTTCCAAATAAGGTCATGTTCACAGGTACTGGTAGTTAAGACTTGAACATATCTTTTTTTGGGGGGGGACAACAAAATTTAATCCAAAATAGGGGGGAAGGTAGAAAGCCAGTGGGCTGGTTTTATATATAAATGGATTAGCTGTGACTCAGCTCCACAGATTGTTGCCATCTGGGCTTGCTGGCCAGCATTACCTACCACATGTGAACTGTGGGCTGCCAGTTTGCATATTTTGCTTTCAGGAAAGGATTTTCCTGAAAACCTTGAGGAAGGTGGTTTGTTACTGGAGATTAATAGAAGAGGTCGATTGTGAACAGAGAGCCTTTAGTTTTACATGGCTTTAGAAAATAGTAAATATGTCCTACTATGTAGTAGAAGAAATATTCTGGAACATCAAGACTGGCAGAAATACTATAGTTTTGGAATGTCAAAGAGCCCTATCATAAATATTTGGGGATATCATTAAAAATTACATCCAAACGATGTAGTGGGCATAGAGAGACTCATGTATAATGTATAGCATTATGATCAAGTTTTCTTAGAAAGTTTCCAATTACATGTACCTTAATCCATAGTTACTGGGTTTATTTTTTTCCCCTATGACACATTTATGAACTTGACAAGATCACTTCAGTGCAATGAATCTTGTTTTAAAAACAATCTCCAAAGGCATGGGATAGGAATGCAGCCTGTTTAGATTTAGAATCATTATGGTGAACTGCATTTTGGTAGTTCCTAGTGTGAAAATTATCTATCCTGAGGAATACTTACTATGTAACTCAAAGAGATTACTCAATATGAGAATATATTCTCCATTGGTAGGGAGAGACAGGACTTGAAATCTAGAGAGATTGCAAGTGAAATCACCGTTCATGTCTGAGGCTCACAATGTCAAAGGAATTAAATGAACAAGATCCAACCCAACTGTCTCTTCTAGGAGTCAGTTATAAATAACTTCTTGTGTAGTAGACATTTCCTAAGGCCTTATATTTCTGAGCTGTATTGAATTTTCCCCCTGCTGGAAATACCAGAACTGAGTAGAACATTTCCCCGAGGCACAGATAATTATATATTAAATCCTTTTTTTGTTGCTGTTTTTTGTCTTTTGTTTCTAGAAGCATAGGACACTCAACCATGGACTTTGCCGATGCAACAAAATTTAAGAATGGCCTTTTTAGTGGACTTTCACACTCTCATTGCCTAACTAAGGTTATACCCTCCCAATATCCACCACCCAGCTGTGGCTGTTTTGTTACACTGCAACACAAATGTTAAACAAACATAACACAAATTCACAGTTCCCATGTTGGCTAATTCCACACACAATTTTAGCAATTATCTTTTCCATCACCTGTGCTCATTCCATCCCACTATTTCCATATGGGCCCACCATTAGATTGTAAATTCTGTCGAGGACAATGAGACCTTTTCTTTTCTTTTCCTCTCCCTTTATTAATGTGCATTCACATATTAATCATTTTGCAAATATTATTATAATAGCTTCACAACACTAGCTGGCAAATTGAAATAATTCAATTTTTTCACTATGAAACTATTAATGTAAAACAACAACAAAACATAGTTTAAGCTAGGACCACACAGTATAGTCAAATCATTATTAATCACCAAGTAAACTCCAAAGTCAGGCAAGTGAATTATTTGTGCCTAGTGCAATTTTTACATTATGACTTCTCAACTATGTCCCATGATGGAAACACAATTAATTAATTGACAAAACTCCAGTTGACTTTATGAAGCACTAGATTGTGCTTACTTTGAAATGGAGGAAGAATTTTTGCCTACCCAAAGCAGTGAAATAAATTTGTTATATTTATATTATGGAAGAAAAAAAACCACTCAGTTTCTGAAAAGATTTAGCTCTTTGGGGATTGCAGTATTTCAATTAATGACACTCCTTCAAATCTCTTAAATCCTGCATTTTTGCTCAAAATTCTATTATCATAAATTTATTCTGTTGTGTTAGGACAAGTCTAAACTAGCAAAGTGAAGAGGAAAATAGAGCCAATTATTCAGATAATTGAAGTATTTTACTTTTTTCTCATTACTGTATATTTTCAGATAAAATCTTTTAAAAAATCTGATTACATGTGGAATTACCCCAGTTTCCTCTCTAATAATATATATAGTTAGATTATATTATTTAAAGTTTCTGATTCTTATGGACTTTCTGACTTTGATACTTGTTCTATGTAGGTAAATAACTCCATTAGCAGGGCTAAAATATACTTGGGGAATTGAGCTCGGAGTAAAATGTTAAGCTGCAGTTAATGATTTTAAGTATTAGAGAGTTTACCCAAATAGATATATGAAAATCTCTTCCCTGGAGTCTGGAGCCACATAAGGAAAATAAAATAAAAAATCAAAGTAATTACCTCAGTAAATAAAGTCCCAAATTCATCTCTTAGATGCAAAATATGCAGATAGAAGTTCAAAAGAAAAAAAAAAACTTTTGCTAAATCATCCAAATTTGCACTTCACCTTATATTTTGTCACTTATATTTTTGTAATTTTTATCATTTAAAACTAATGTTTGTTTTCTAAACTTGTTTTTTCATTTCAAAATAAGACATAATGATTTTTTTCTGTCTTGGTGTAAAGTAGAAAAGGGACAAGTATTTGTTCTTTAGAACAAAAATTACCTACCTAATAATCTAAAAAAAATTATTAACTACATTTCTCTCTTTATTTGCTACAATCACCCTTATATGTTAGTTTTCTTTTTATTTCTAAAATATTCCACAATTGCTTATTTTTATATTTTATTGAGACATTAAAATATTTATTTAAAGCAGCAACTATAATGACTTGGAGATAGCTAGCTCATTACACAGGAAAAATAAATTTGTTGAACATATAAAAAAGCATACTTAGGTAAATTAAAAACATAAATGTGAAAAGTAAAATGAGAAAGACTTAGAGATTTGTGGTGAAGGATTCCTTAAATCAAAAGACATACTGTAGGGGCACCTGGGTGGCTCAGCTGGTTAAGCGTCTGCCTTCGGCTCAGGTCATGATCCCAGGGTCCTGGGATCAAACCCCACATTGGGCTCCTTGCTGAGCCTGCTTCTCCCTTTCCCTTTGCTGCTCCCCCTGCTTGTGCTCTCTCTCTCTCTCTCTCCCTCTGTGTCAAATAAATAAATAAAATCTTTTTAAAAAAGACATACCATAAAGCAAAAATGAGAGATTGAACACATCAGTTAAGGCCTTTCATTCAAAAAAGGGCAGCTTTGAGAATATGAGTAGAGGCTGATATTGTTCTAAAACTGCAGCAGGTATTGTCTAAAAATGACAAAGACTTAATATCTAAAATATGACTCATGCAAGTCAATAAGAAAAACAAACAAGAAACTGAGTATAAAAATTGTCAAAGAAGGAAGAAATTCAAATAGCTCACAAATATATGAAAAAATGATTAATCTCATAACTAATCAGTTATAAATTAACACAGCAATTAGATATTTATATGCATCCTCCTTATTGAAATTTAGAAAGTACCTATATTGGCCAGGATGTAAGAAAAGACAATTCCTTAATCATTGCCTACTGGGTATTTACAGAGAAATTTTTGCATAACCTATTGTTGCCTTTGTGTGTGTGTGTGTGTGTGTGTGTGTGTGTGTGTGTGTGTGGTAGCAAGAATACAAAGCAAACTAGGTGTCTATCACTACGGAAATGGATAAGGAAAAAGAAGGTAGATACAGACAATGTGGTATTATGATGGAGTTATAATCAATGAACTAGACATACAGCAAAATGAAGAGATCCTCAAACGCTGGGTGAAAAAGCATAAGAAATAGAACATTTATAGCCTCACACCACATATGGAATTAAAATACATACATATACAAAACAACATTACATAATTCACTAATACAGGTATTACCAAGTACATTTAGCAAATAAAAATAGAATGTGTATAGAATGGGAATGAGCTTTGTTAATGAAGAAGAAAAAATAATAAAACAGGAGAAGAATCTCACGCAGACCAAAGTGATTGTGTTTCTGTTGTGCAAATAAAACAAATAAACAAGGCCTTCATATTTCATTCCTTGTGAAATCAGAGACTCTTACCTTTTCCTCTGATATTCTCACTCTACCAATTCACATAATGATATTTATACTTCTCAGCTCTGTGATTCCTTTGATTGACTTCTGCCTTATCCACCTTACCTTTGTCTGTTTCTTTGTTATTCTCTGCCCTTGTTGATTCAGTGTCTCTTGTTTTATTGTACTACTCTAAAGTCTAGGCTCCCTGCTCAGCAGGGAACCTGCTTCTCCTTCTTTCTCTGCCTGCCACTCCCCCTGCTTGTGCTCTCTCTCTCCCTGTCAAGTAAATAAATAAAATCTTAAAAAAATATATAGAGTCTACTTATTTTTTAGTTAGATAGTAAGCTCTTGATGTAATTAACTCTTATAATTTTGCAACTTTGAAATATTCACATAAGGGTTCCAAGTTTTAAAAAAGCCAAAGATATTTTATTTCTATAACACACATTGACTACACTATCAATCATGGGTTATACCTAAGAAAAATGATTCCACTACTGGAATTGTTTACTCCCCATAGGGGAGGATATCAGAGGATCAAGGAAGATTCTGTGCCCTTCTAAGTATTTTCTCCATATGTTGGCTATTACCTACAATTTCTTTACAAGCTATGTCGCTTTTCTACTCCACAATTAGTCATATAGCTTACATTTGTAAAGCTCTGTTAAGAGCAATGGACCCTAAAAGAATGAGTAGGAGGGCCAGGGAATAAACAACAGAGCAAAGGATAGCATTTTCAAATTTTTTTTGCTTACAATTGGCAGTTATCATCCAGAAATATGAAGAATTCTTTAGTTCAGGACTAGACTTTGCCCTTTCTTTCCAAAAGAACATGGGATGTGGTACCAACAGAGACCACATAGTGTTTCTAGACTTGGGTTTCCACCCTGAACTAAAGGTAACAAGGAGCCATACTCCTGCCTTACTGCTTGTGTTAGATGAGGCCTAGTGGAGGTCAGAACTTTTACCACCACCCAGAGGTTATGAGGTCATCCTTCCATGGTATCAGTGGAGGCCATGTGGGGAGCCAGAATTCTTATTCCTACCCAGCAACAGTTAGCAGGCTCCCCCTGCCTCACCCCAAGTGTCAATGGAGGATGAGCAAGAAACCTGGACTTTCATAATAACCCACTGGCACTCCTCATTTTCTGAGTGTTATCAGAGGATGCCTACTAAAGCAAAAGATTTGAGAAAGATTTGAACTTTCATAACATACCCAAAATGTCAGATTTTGATAACAAATTATGCAAAATAGAAAAAAGAAACAATTAATAGATGTTTACACTGAGGTGAAACAAATGTTAGAATTATCTGACAAAGATTTAAAAGTAGCCATCATAAAAATGCTTCATTAAACATTTAGGAATACACTTGAAATTAATGAAATATAGAAAGTTTCAACAAAGAAATAAGAAGTATAAAAACTAAATGGAGATTTGGAGCCAAGAAATGTAATCACCAAAATAAAAAGCTCAATGTATGAGCTAATTCACAGAATGGAAAGAGCAGAAGAAAGAACAAGTAAACTTGAATATAGAGCAATAGAAACTGCTCAGTCTAAACAGAAAGAAAACATACTAAAAAAAAAAAAAAAACAAATCTTAGTGATCCATGGAACTATTGCTCAGATCTAAGATTCTTGTCTTTGGAATCACTGAGAGAGAGAATGGTGCCGCTGAAAAGTCTGCAAATAAGTTCTATGTAAAAACTTCCCAAATTTGTCAAAAGACAAAAATCTGTAGATCAAGAAACCAAGCAAACACCAAACAGGATAGAAAGTAATCCATCCAGATTATAATTATAATCCAGATTATAATTAAACTTCTGAAAACTAGTGAAATAGAATTAGAAAAATAGTGAAATAGAAGATAGCTTGAAAGTGGTGAGAGAAAAACAACCCTTACCTACAGGGGGGGAAATAATTTGAATGACAGAAGATTTCTCATCAGAAACCATGAGGACTAAAGGAAGTGGTACAATATTTTTGATGTGCTGAAAGAAAAGAACTGTCAACCCAGACTTCTATAGACAAGGAAAATATCCTTTAAGAATTAAGGTAAATCAGATAATCTCAGATGAAATAAAACTAAAAGAATTTGTAGCCAGCAAATAAAATTTAGCTTAAATGAATGGATAAAGGAGGTTCACTAAGTAGGAAGGCAATGATCTAAGGAGGAATTTTGGAATATTAAGAAGGAAGAAAGAATAAATAAAAGAGTGAAAATATGCATAAATCCAGTTGACTTTCCTTCTCTTCTTGAACTTTGGAAATTATATTGGATAGTTGAAGTAAAATTGTAATGCTGTCAGACATGGTTCTCAATGTAGGTAGGGTATATACATACTGTGTATGTGTATACCTCAGCCACTAACAAAGCTATGCAAAGACAAAAAACATGATTATAAGTCAAAATGAAATTTTAATAGATTTTTCAGGTATCCCATAGGAAGGCAGAAAAAATCAGAAATTTTTAAGAGAGGAAAAGACAAAACAAAAAATAAAATAGCAGACTTAAGCCCTAACATATTAATAATCTCATTCAATGTAAATTTAAAGCAGACAATGATGGAGTAGCTAAGAAAAGATCACCCAACTCCATGCTATCTACAAGAAACTCACTTCAACTATAATGGCATAGGTAGATTGAAAGTAAAAGCTTGGCAAAAAGATAATACAATGTAAACATTAATCAAAGAAACCAGGACCAGCTATACTAATATCAGGCAAAGTGAACTTCAAAGCAAAGAAAATTACTAGAGCTAGAGACAAACATTACATAATGTTAAAGGGTAAATCCACTGAGAAAACACAGCCTTCCAGATGTGTATGAACCAAGCAGCAGAGCTACAAAATATATGAAGCAAAACCTGATAGAACTGAAAGAAGAAACTGACCAGCTCAAAATTATTGTTGGAGACTTGAACATTCTTCTTTCAATATTGATAGTACAACCAGAGAGATAATCTGCAGAACTCAGTCACCTCATCTACTGACAGAATCTATTCAACATTTACAGAATACTCCACCCAAAAGAGCAGAATGCACTCTCCTCTAGACCCATGGAACATATACCAACATAGACCATGTGCTGATTCATAAAACAAACCTCAACAAATTTAAAAGGATGGCAATTATACAAACTTGTTCTCTAATCACAATGAAATAAAAATAGAAATTAAAAAAAGAAACATAAAAAGAAAATCTCCAAATACTTGAAAAATAAATAATGTACTTCTAAATAATCTGTGGGTCAAAGAGGGGATCTAAAGGGAAATAAAAAAAATACATTGAACTTAATGACAATGAAAATACAATATATATCAATTTTTCTGGACACAGTTAAAGCAGTTGTAAGAGAAATTTATAGCAGGAAATGCTTAGATTAGAAAAGAGAAAAGTCACAAAACAATAATCTAAACTCCCATCTCAGTAAAGTAGAAAAATAAGAACAAAATATGCCCAAGGCAAGAAGGAATCAATTAGTAAAGATACAAGCCTAAATCAATGAAATTGAAACCAATAGAGAAAATTGAATAAACAAAAATCAAACAGATGCAACACAATGGATTCCTTAAAAAGATCGATGAAACTGACAAACATTTAGTGTTATAGATAATTTTATATGTCAACTTGGCTAAGCCCTAGTACCTGTTTTTAGTAAAAAAACTATTCTAGATGTTGCTCTGAAGGTATTTTTCAGATTTGATTAACCTTTAAATCAGTAGACTTTGAATAAAGCAGTTACATTCCATAATGTGGTTGGGCCTTGTTCAATCAGTTGAAGGTCTTCAGAAAAAAGACTGAGATAACCAGGGAAGAAGGAATTCTGCCTTCAGACTCAAGATTGGAACATCAACACTTGCCTCCAGCCTGCTAGCCTTCCCTAGAGATTTTGGTCTTGCCAGCTTCCACAATTGTGTGAACCAATTCCTTAACCAACCAACAAAACAAACAAAACTCTTTATACATACTGTTGGTTCTGTTTGTTTGGAGAATTCTGGCTAACAAATCTAGCACTGCTAAAAAAAGAAAGCGAGAAGACAGCAATCACCAGTATCAGGAGAAACAAGGGCTATCACTACTGCTGATATCAGAAGGATAATAAGAGGATACTGTGAATAAATTTCACAGGTTAGATGAAATTGGTCAATTCCTCAAAATGTACAAACTATCACAACTGACACAATATGAATTGGATGATTCATATTTGAATAACCCTGTAACTATTAACGTAATTAAATTCATCATTTAAGAACTCATGAAAAAGAAGTCTCCAGGCCTACCTAGATGGTTTCACTGGAGAAATCTACCAAACATTTAAAGAATTAACATCAATTCTACACATTTTTTTCCCAGAACATGAAAGTGGAGAATACACTTCCAAATTCATTTTATGAAGCCAGCATTACCCTGGCTACATGGCTATGTGGCTATGTGACTGTAAAAGGGTAGCCTGAGGGAGATCTTCATGGTGATGACATTGTTCTGAATCTTGATCAGATCAGTGGTGGTTACAGGAATCTCTGCATGTGCTGAAATGGCATAGAACTATACATACTAATTGTTCCAATGTCAATTTCCCGGTTTGATATTGTGCTATAGTTATATAAGATTCAGACATCAAGGTGAAATCAGGGAAAACTGTGTGAAGGATACACAGGATCTCTAGTATTATCTTTGGTACTCTCTGTGAATGTATTATTTCAAAATTAAAAATTAGGAAAAATCTTAGAATTTCATGCACTCTTTCAATTAAACTTTGGTGCATTGTAAGATTATTGGGGAACTAAAATTTCCCAGTGCCTTTGGACACTGTGAAACATGACACCTCTAGAAAGTAAGTTCTAAGTAATTCATGCCAAAACATCGAACACAGTGCCTGATTTATGGTAGGCAAATACCAAAATACTAAGTATTTTTCAGAGTTTAGAACACCAAGGAACAAAAAGTGGCTCTGGGAATTTGTAAAACAGAAATTAATGAACAAGTTTTCTCCGGAAAATGTACGATGGACTTTGTTTTTCTTGTTAATCTTTGAGATGATGTTCTTTTATCAGAGTATTATCCAGCCAAACTGTCACTCTCCTTCGACTGCTGGATACTTAAACTAATCTTCCCATTGCCCATACCTTAAATTAAAGGCATAAAAAATGCTACCTTTTGTTTATTGTAGATATAATCTACCTTAATGTATGTTATCTCTTTTAAACTCAAATAACTCTAAGATATAAAAACTATAACTACACATATATGGGAATCTTTGATGAAGAAATGAAAGGAATTAATAAACTTATATGGCTAATGAGTGATTTTTTTACACGAAAAATGCAACTTCATGTCAACAATCTAGAGAAAGAATAATAGTATGTATAATAATCCTTAAACATGGATGGTTGCTTACTCTAAAGTTGGTTAATATTCAGTATGTTTGGACATATCCCTAAGTTCTTGGCAATAGAACACAAAATTGTGCAGTCCCAGTTAGAGAAAAAAAAATGACATTTGATTGCTATAACATAATAATGATATAACCTCTTAATGTGCTTCTGACATAAAATATTATGATGTCAACAATCTTTTCATGCTTGGAAGTAGTAAGAGCGTTATATGCAATTTTGGTCTGAACATTTTAAACCGATGTTGGCTGGTAATCCATAAAAATAAGAAGATGCTAAAAGGAATAAATACACTGTCCATATGTAGGAAAAAAGCAGTTAGAGCTCTGTAGTTCATAGAGTGGAAAATAGAGTAGGTCCTTGAATGTATTCCTCCAGAAAACCAGAAACAGCAGCTTTGGTGGTGAGGCAAAGGGCATAGAGCCTTTAGATAGAACTTTTCAAAGTGACAGCTCTGGAGATGTGAGCCACTGAGCAGTTTGAATTTGGCCTTCCTTTAGGCCAAGCACAGCCATCAGATAATTTCTTGCGTTTTCTTTCAGAATTATGACTTTTTTAAAAAAATGAGCTGAACTGAGGTTTCAGTACATGTACGTCATTACCTTAATTAAAATAGAAAACCCAAGCATGTCTCTAGTGATTGCCATGTTTGACTTCATCTCTTTCATAATCTTAATTGTCTCTTTAATTAAAGAATTATCTTAATGATCAGTTTTAAGATAGTTGGAGCCACGGTATTAGTCAATCTACTTATCTCGAACTTGTAAGGAAAAGTCAGAGTTCAAGGTTAGGTAAGAGGATTTTTTCTTCAGATTTTTCTTTAGATTTCCAGGCATAATTTTGTTCTCTAATCTTAACACTTGATGTGTTAAGAATCATTCTTCTATTCTTTCCAAAGCTTCTGATGACTGCATAGTTGACCAGAAAGAAGTCTCAAACTAAAGACTGTTGTTCCACAAGTGTGTGGAGGAAGATTTTTACTCATTTGCTGAAGATTTGGGTTAATGTAGTATCTAGACCATCGGTTTTCTCAAGTTTTTAAGTGTTCTCTTATGACAAATATACACTTAGCATGTAACTAAGTTTTGTTGTCGCTGTTGTTAAAAGCAAGATCAAGTGAAGTTTACTGGAGAGATCTTAAAACTAGCTTCTTGACAATCCCACTAATGCAAATAAAAACTGTATAATGAGAAATAGGTGCAAAGAATTATTTTACTCCAAAGGAATCTGTCACTTTTCTAACAGGGTGTTGTAAATATCATTTAGAAAAAAAAGCGATTGGTATTAAAATACACACAGAAGGACTGTGGGATATTGTAAAGAGCACAGACTGAAAGTCAAGAAAACTAGAATCAAATCTCAGATCTGCTTGTATTAATGGACAGGTCATTTAATCTCTCTGTCTCATTTTTCCCATTTGTCGACTGGAAATAATACCCATTTAAGGATAAAATATATTATTAACTATGACTAAAGAATGAATCTTGCTTTTATTGGTAACAGGGAGGTTTTAAATCTTGTGTTTATACCTTTTTTCTTCCTGAAAATGTGAATAATTTTCTTAAAACAGCAACAAAAACAAAGTAGAAAGTCTTCGTTAATATGGCATGACGTATGACACATCCACGTTGGTTACTGATAATACACCAATCACTGAAAATAGTCTAAGTTTGAGACTGCTCAATAGGTAAACTAAAACCTACAAGCCCTAACATGGACCTGTATTTACACACAGATGTACCCGCCTCTCAAAGTAATTGTTTTCTAACAAAGTATTGTTTATATGTTTCATGCAAATTGGTTTGAAGTGTTGCTTAGACAATCTTATTATATTTAGGAATAAAAACTTCCATCAAGAAATTGTACAAAAGAAAATGGACACACCAGCTGGGTAAATCTATCATATGCGGCGGCGGGGGGAGAGCACTTTTAATTAGCTGAGTGAATGCAGTTTGCTGAACACAGAAAGCACAGCCTCAGTCATATTAAAATGTGCCTAATTTTCTGTGAAAAAGTCCCATCTGAACAGGCTTGACCACAGTCAATCATACTAAAAGCCACTGGTGCTTAATTTGATTTACCAATATAAAATGCAAATTAGGTTATTAAGTGGAGTGGCAGACTGAGTAGGGCCCCTTTCAAACCATCAAGTTAAATGCAAGCAGACAGCAAACTGGCTGTGCAAAGAAAATTTTAGCATATTCGTTTGATTAGTGCTACAAAAATTTAATTAGGTTGGCTAATTACTTGACAAATTGCTCTACATGAGAGAAAAAGCAGAGGAGTTTTTTTTTCCTTTTTCATTGCAAATATCCTGTGTGTATTTTAGCCCAAATGCTATCTGCCAATTTGCAAAAGCATTATTAAATGAATGGAAGATGGTCTCCAACAATGGTAAATCGTATAATGCATATAATTAGACAAGACCCACACAACTGTACCCGTATGTCCATACTCTCTTATGACTAAAAATATTTAACACAATATTTTTACGTAACTACTGTCAAAACAGATTATCACAAAGCAGTCAGTTGTTCTTAAGAAAGAAAATATTGTGCATGATATAGAAAAGAGACATTTGTGAAATTCCTCCCAGAGGTGTTTGTTTGTTAACTATTAAATGGTGACATGCTGAAGTTTATCATCACAGAAAAGACCCTGTCGGCCAAAACATGCCTGATTGAGGCCAGGGTTACAATGGAGTAGAGAAAATTTCTCTTTGTGGTAGATTCAAAATTTAAAACTATTAAATAATTCTCAAAGTCTACTGACATCTTGTAAGATTAATTTTCCTTTTTTGGATGCTGTTTATTAGTCTTCATTTCTTCCTCTGTCTTTTCCCAGTCACTTCATAAGAGAGCAGACTTGAAATACTCATCTTTGGGGAAAGCTTGCAAGCTGTGTGACCACAGAATGAAAAAAAATTTTCAGTCCATGTCAGTATTTTATTGAGAGATTAAGAATGACTTTGAGTAATGGAAAGTGTCTTTCTCTGTTCAAAGGGAAACTTGATTTTCCTAGAGAAAGTATATGTTTTTATCAACATTCAAGAGAACAAGAAAGGGGATTTCACATAATTGTAGCATTATTTGGAGGACTCCCAATTTTTTTCATATACTTTATTTGATTTTTGTTGATTTTCTAAAGAACTAGTGAACTCAAGCACCATGATTTTACACATAGATGACCACTTTGCCTGTTCAAGTGGAAAAAATAAGTATCATGTTTTATAAACACAAATCTTAACAGTTAGTAATTAGATACTATATTTAACCTGTTCTAAAGTGACATTCTAAGAAACTACAAAACTACAAGAAATATTTGTGAACATTTATGCAGGCTGTGCCTTATTTATTTATTTTTTTGCAATTAACATTTTCTAACTTAAATTTAGAACACAAACATAGTAACACAGCACGATGCAAATGTGGTAAAATTATTTTATGTAACATCCTTCTCATTGTTGCCATTATATCCTAACTTAACCATTTTTACTCTTTTTTAAATTTACAACCATCACCAAAGGAAGTAGAGTACAGATTATGTGGGTTATGCAGACAACTTTACTACTGTAGAATAAAGTTCTGGGAAAAAGTTGTGGTCTCCTAAGCATACATTTGGCCATGAATTTCTGGCATTACATATAATGGCCTTGAGGACTCCATCTTTATATGCAAAGGTAGATTCTACAAAACATTGGGTCAGAAAACATGAAATTCATGGCAAAGTAATAGCATTTTTTAATACAGCACAACTATACCAACCCTTGGGATTTTTCCTTTCAAGGTATTGGCCGATTTTCTCTACTCTCTCTTTTTCTATTCTTTATTTTCAATTTGATAAACTGACTGATAAATCTGGTAGCTACTGTCATAAAAAATTGAAGTCTGAGACATTTTATTAAGGGCATGGGTATAAAACAGTAAAATTACTAACTTGCAAATATGTTTTGTGTGTTAATATCAAATGTGTTTGTCCAATGAAAGCTGGCATATTAATTGCTAAAGATGTGATACTCTCTGATTATAATTGTTATGTGTTGCTTGGAACCAATTACATGCATGTATAATTATAGCAGTTGTCTTTTATCGAGCCCCTACTATGTGAAGGCACAGAGTTTAATGCTTGCATTTATTTTATTATTTAGTTCTTTTAGTAAACTCAAGATATAAGTATTATTGTCCCCGTTTTAGAGAGGATGAGATTGAGACTGAAACAGATTAAGTAAAATCCAAAATCGAAGACCTAGCATCTGACAAATCTGGGATTTAAACTGAATTCTGTCTGAATTCCAACATCTTGTTCTTTCCCTATGCCACGAGTAGTTTTTGAAGATACATTTTTAGTGCGGTTTTATGCATGTATGTACTTGTGATATATAATTGGTGTATTTGTATATAATTTGAGATTTTATGAAACCACTGTGATTTGTATAGAAAGCCTATAGATTTTAGGGAGTCTATATCAACTATGGTGATTTAGATAAGAATCTTTGGGAACATCGTATCTTCTAAATTTGCAGACAGAGTCAAATTATTTGCCATATTGGAGACATCAAAAGAAACATACACACACACAAAAGGAAGACAGGTATGGGATTGGATTAGGAAAACTGAAGTTTCCATCGCCATGACAACAAATACACTGGGGAAGAATATACCAGTGTATGAAGACATGGGTTTAAAACCAGCATTAGCCTCTTAAAGGGCTTCATTTTCCTTCAGTATAGCTATGTTGTGAATAAAAAATAAAAAATCTTGGTTTCCAGATGGGATAAGATTCTTCTCATTAACATTTTAGAGGTTAAATTTAAGAAGGCTTATTTAAGATACATACATATCTATGGACGGTAATTAGTTATCTGAATGTCTTTCTACATGTTATTGATATTCCTGAAAGCCTTGTTTCAAGTATTTGATAGACAATAAATAATTTTTCATATAGAAATATTAATCCTTTTGAATAGATTTGAATTAATAGTAAAAATTCTCCCACAATTTCAATTTTTGAAAAGCACTCTTTGGATTTTGAACTGATTGATAGATGACTCTAAGATACACAAGATTGCAACTACTAATTCACTACATTTTAAAGTACACTAAACCATGAATTGCATGGTGTTAATTCAATCATTAATACATATCATAATTCCTTCAATACTTTCATATGCAGAAAAAAAATCTTGCTATTTCAGTTGAAAGAGGAGAAGAACCATGTGGAATTTCAGAATTAAAAAAATGATTTGGTATTTTGATCAAATAATTTTCTAGTGTTCGGTTGTATTCCTCAAGTCCCTTGACTTTGTCAAAGAAAGCAAACATCCTGTTATATGGAGGTCTCATTATAATGAGGAGAGCCTTACCAAGAGTTAACTCCACCATCTGCAGGGTCCAGGGAATACTTCCTCTCCCACTGTGGGAATTCTCCTCATGTAAAGTGGCCAGTTGTTCATCGGTTCTATTTTGTGTTCACAAAGGAAAAGTTTAGCTTATGACCTGTAGTTTCATGTTACCATGTGTTGTTATGTATGTCATCTGTGATGCAAAATATAAACACAAAAGCTGCTATGCAGTTAGAATAATAGGTGTATGTACTTACTGAGTTGAGAAGTGCCAGGAAAAAAATGCATGATCTTCCCCAGTTATTCATAGCCAGAAAAAATTACCCTGATATTTAAGTGTGTAAACAAAAAGAAAAATAATTTTCCAGTGAGAACAAAATTTAAGCATTACAAAGAAGACCATAAATTCAGAACTAGTTTATCTGGATTTAATGAACCTAAAGAAGGTACTCTGATGAAAAGGAAAGAAATTATAAAGAATTGTTGCAGTTCAATTTCAAAATCTCAAATATTTGAGGTATTAAGACTAAAATTTTCACCCCTTGTCACAAATACAAAATTAGCAAGAACATCATTTGTTATTTATTTGCAGAATAATTCATAGTTAATTGTATGATAAGGGAATACTTTTACCCTAACATTTGGATAAAATTATCCAATATATTTGCAGGTAGTTGAATAAGGTGGGCAGCATGCAGATGAGTGCTAGAGGCTTTCTCCTCACATCACTCTGACACAAGTCTAGCTAGTTCTCAGGTCCTTCAGCCAAGTGGTTTAAACACAGTTTCCGATATCAGGGAACTTCATTTTCATCCTTTGACTTAAGAGCTTAAAATAACCACTGAACTTCATACAATAAAAGCCATAAAACTACCAAGAGTTCTTCATGAGGCAATAGCTGTGTTTGGCATGTGAATTGCTATGGTGGCTTTTCCATTCGGCATTTCTAGTCAGGTCTAGAAAAGTAGAGGTAATAATAAAACAAAAATAATTGTTGAACCATACAAAAGTTAACTTGAATCAACTGTAATTTTAGAAGAAAATCATAGGTTGGCTCACTTGCTGTCAGAATGGTCTATACATTCATGTTCTTATATGCTATAAAATCCAGATAAATTTTTATCTTTCATGTATTAAGTCACTTTCTGAAAATATTTTGAAATTGCTATGTAAAACTTAATATGACCTGGTATTCAGTAATAGTTACTAGTCTTGCTTTAGCTATTAGCCCCATCTATGGCTTGAGAGTGACTTAGAAGAACAGAAGACATTAAAATGGACTGTCTACGTTCAATTCTGAGTATCTCTTTGCTTCACTAGTTTTCATCTTGGTGGTAAAAAACATGTCTTCAGCTTGTGCTAGTGCTGGGTACAACACTCTGAGGAGCTGAGGCACTAGGTATGGTTAAATCAGCTTAACATTATGGCTGCACAGTATTAAACCAACATAATTATTATCATTTATTAATTCATGGGATTGTCAAATTGATAAAAATTATGGTTTTTTTGGAGGGGTGCAAAAACTAATTTACAGTTTTCTACTAAAACTGTAAATGCAGTAAAATCTTTGGTGCAAAAGAAATGCTTTCCTGCTTTTCCCTTCCTTTCCCATTATTAAGTGATCATTTTTAATAGCAATTGTTCTCTTTGTTTTTCTTGATGCTAGAGAAATTATTGCCTAAGCTTAAACAACATAGTCTGTTCATCTGAGGGTATATTTTTCCTTCTGCGGAGCCAAGTACTTTTGGGTTTTAGCAGAACTTACAGACTTCCAGGAGATTTTTGCTGCTTTAAGGCTAATTTTGTCTTTGTTTCTCCCAAAGTTAAAAACACTTGGTGCAAGTCACATTAACAAAGACTTACCTGTACTGAGATTCTAAGGTGAAATCCAGCTGGGCTTGCTGCTATCATATAGGGCACAAATTAATCAGCAAAATCTTTCACTCACCTGAGAAAACAGCTTCTTTCTCAAAGATGTAGGTAAGGACAGAATCACCTTAATGGGGTTCTATAGGAAGGGTCTCCTATAAAGCCAAAATTTTGCAGTGAAACTTCAAATTGTCTCTGTTTTTCCCTTAAAAGTAAACCACTGATAAGGATATATGAGAATAATATTTTATACACAATGAGCCTTCTAGAAGTTGATCGTTGTCCACTTCTAAGAGTGTTGAATTGTCTCCCTGCCTGATAAGGTACTTGCTTCTTTTATTTCCCAATATTCTCTTAAGTATTGGTTACACATATGTGAAACATTCTTAGTTTATCATGATACTGGAAGTTTAGCATTACAAGCTGTGAATATGTTTTAGATACCCGAGAAAATAGGTACAATGTGCAGAATGACCATTCGGCCATCTTGGTCCTGCTAGGGTTTCTTTGCAAAGGCATAAAAACACCAGATCTTGCTGCCGGACACTATCATCTTTCTTTACTTTTCTTTAAATGGGAAAATTGTATAGAATGGCAAAAAGAAAAATAGTTAACAAATAGCACAATATAAAAAAGCCACCTTCCCAAACTTGTGAAAATTTAAAATTATTTGATTAAGAAGCTCTTTTCAAAAATAGTGATTAAGCTGCTCTGGCATCAGTTTAACCTATAAGCTTAACTTTTCTTTTTCCACTGAGTTACCTAAAACAACTGTAAATACTAATGTTTTTAAATTCTAAGACAGAATCCTAAACTTCGATGTTAACTGCATTTGTTTTCTAGGGAAAAGGAAGAAGACTTTTAACACTTCAAAAATTATAATTATAGATAACTTTTCTTTGTAAATTTCTTCAAATTATTTTAACTTGTTACAATTCCTTCTCTTCTAAGAATAATCTATTAATATCTTATATGTTATTCTTATTTTTGACTACAATGTATGACAAATTAACACAAACATGACTAAGGTTTACTATATTTTATGTTGTATATTTGCACAAGTCAGTTTTTGATAAATATTCTTAATAAACTCTTTTAATAACCAAATATATTAACCACAATAGAATCAGAGGGAAATAGACATGACCAAATTGTTTTAAATTTTCCTAAGGTAAAGATGTCATAATTTTGAAAAGACATGGCATTTTATACTTTTAAATATTTGCCTTTCATAAATTTTCCCCATCTAAAAGTAATATTTTGGGGGGTTATTATATATATATCTGTGGAAAAATGGGTGGGTTTTGGGTTAAACAGTTGTTTAGCTCACCAGGTGAGTGCTATGTAAACATGAATAAAGACTATTCATTTTTATGCACTTGTTAGTTTAAAAATTCTCCTAAAACTCATTTACCTCCCCAATGGAGACATTGAGGTCATTTGCAAAAGTTCACTCTTAGAGAAAAAGATAATCAGTAAATCTAATATTTTTTCTCTCTTCATGTATAAGTATCTAATTGTTGTGATGAGCACTGGTGGTTGTATGGAAGTGTTGAATCGCTAAATTCTACACTGGAAACTAATATTACACTGTATGTTAACTAACTGGAATTTAAATAAAAATTTTTTTAAAAAGGGAAGAATATGTATTTTCTTTTCAAATAGTAACTAGACCCTACTTTATCTTTTTTTTTTTTTTTTTAATGGTAAGGCCTCTGATGGAAGGTAATATGGCTGTCTTCTATTATCTCAACATTTCCATTCCTTCATTTATTAATTTATTTATTTCACAAACTTTTACTTATTCATGAATTCACTTATCACACAAACTTTTGAGTATTTGAAGCAATGGGAATTGTACTGATAAATAAAATAATGAATTGGATGAGAAATGAATGTACATAATATTAGATTATTCCAAATATTTGAGTAGAAGAAAGCAGATAATGCAAAAAGGTAGATTAAATAATGATTTCAACTCTGGAGCTTATCTGTTCAAAATCTATGGCCTATTACAATGAATGAAATAAGGAATACATAATAAATATCAGTCATGCCATATTATTAAGGAACTTACATAAAGCTTCATTTTTTATCTGTGAAATGTGAATTTTTTTTAAAGATTTTTTATTTATTTATTTGAGAGAGAGAATGAGAGAGAGAGAGCACATGAGAGGGGGGAGGGTCAGAGGGAGAAGCAGACCCCCTGCTGAGCAAGGAGCCCGATATGGGACTCGATCCCGGGACTCCAGGATCATGACCTGAGCCGAAGGCAGTCGCTTAACCAACTGAGCCACCCAGGCGCCCTGAAATGTGAATTTTGGATGCAGGCATTGCTGACAGTAAGGTAACTCCCTTCTCATGAAGCAATGAAATCAATCTTTGAAGACTACCTAAGTGAGGAAGCTTTCAGGTTTGCTTGTCTCAGGGACCCCCTTTTCTCAAATACTCCTTGAGCCTTCTTCATACTGAAGACGGGCTTTTTCCTCTCAGGTGGGTATGTGTTTTTTCTCTTAAAACTTCTCTAAAGCAGAGAATGAATGTAAACAGTAAGCTTCAAAGAATTTCTCTGCATGCAAGCAATTGCACTGTCAACAAAACTATGATTAATGATATTTTATATAAAAATTCATAAAAAATAACAAGGTGCAATTAAAAATACTAAAGAAGAGAGCATTATTTCTTTAACACTTGAAAAATTACACATGCTTATAGATACTCATGAATTAAAAGAAAATACTTTGGGTAATTAGTTGAATAATGGTTAACAGATCTAATTTTGCCACTTAATAAAACTTGTGATGAAAATAATGAAGTTTATTTTTGTTTAGGAGATTTCTGTCACCAAGGACAGACAGACGGAGAGAGAGAACTGAAACATATCAGGTCAGCATATGGCTGTTTTTCCTCTGTAGAGAACACATTACAAAATTACAAACCAGGAAACCAGAACTGTGATGTTTCCAAATAGTATGAGAATATATCATGTGAACCTTTAATTTTTGGCACCCTAGAATCCTTTAGCTATTTCCCTAATTGTGATTACTATGCAAATTTCAGGAATAAAATTTTTTTGTGTATTTTTCTCTTTCCTTTTCCTTCTTTATTTTTTATTTCTATAAATAAAGATTTATTTATTTATTTGAAAGAGCTTGAGAGAGTGCATGTGTATGTTCCTGGATGCACGGGGGGCAGGGGCAGTGGTGGGGCGGGAAGAGCAGAAGTAAAGAATCTCAAGCAGAGTCCCTGCTGAGTGTGGAGCCCAATGGGGAGCTCCATCTCACGACCCATGATATCATGACCTGAGCTAAAACCAAGAGTCAGAGCTTAACCAACTGAGCCACCCATACGCTCCTCCTTCATTATTTTTAATAGCTGATAGGAAATAGAGAAGTTCATAACACATATGTAGGGGGAAAACTCCCAAGTGTACTAAACTGGTAGTTTTCAAATCCATCACTCCCTCTCTTTGGCAGAGATGAGACAGTTACAAACACACACCTGAATGTATTCTTCTTCTAAAGAGATACGCACCACCAGTTCTGTGTGTTCATTGGGAACACCCTACAGTCAGTCTTCTGATGCTTTTGCCACAAAGGCAACAAGTGAATCATAATTCCAAGCAGATAAACATTGCTGCTCCTAGTCAGTCCTTTCAATCAACCCAAATCTTCATAGTTGGAGCTCTAAATATGTGGCTCTCCTATTGTAGAACTTTACTTATTAAAGATTAAAATAGAAAACATGATGCTTTCTAGGAGAACAAAGGCAACTTTTTATTACATCCTTTATTGTGTCTCTAAACCTCTATGTGTCCTCACGTTTGTCATAGCTTTATTTTCTACAGATTATTGAAGTAATAAATATTTGATTATACAAAACATTGAAAATAAGGGAAAAAAAACTTTAAGGAAGGAAATCAAAATAAACAAATGCTGCCACTCAGAATTTTAAAATTTTGAAACATTTTTTTCAATAGGGATATATATATGTGTGCATTTCCTCTCTCATTTTGATAATATTTAGACCACATTATATATATGTGTGTGTATAATACTTTTTCACATTTCATCATGAGCATTTTCCATGTTATCAAATATTACTAGAAAACATGATTACTAATGATAAAGCAGATAGCATGGTATTACAATAGGCTAAATATCATAATTACTTAGACTAGGCTGTCACTGTTTTACTTTACAACTATAGTGAGCATTCATGGGCATAAATTATTGCATACATTTATGGGTTTTCTTTTAATGGATTTTAATTACAAATGTAATACATGGCCCTGGTTAAAAAAAATCACACAGCACAAACGAGTTTAAAATGAATAAGGTTTTCCTTCCCACAGATGTCTGATCTCAATTATAGACATTTCTACCATTAACAGTTTCTTATGAATTCTTTCAGATTTTTTTGTAAATGAAGCTGTTTTGCACATATTGTACCTTAACTTTTTTTTTAAACAAATTTTTTTCAAACTACCTTGAGGGCTTTCTGTATTTGAACCTTAAAAGGTAATTTATTTCTAGTAATGTTTTCGTTCTATTCTATGCATGCTCAATGCCGTAATATATTTAATTATTTTCCTCATGTACTCATTTAAGTTCTTTCCTTTTTATTCTATTAAACAGCATTACAAAAATATTTTGGTCCATATATTTTTCAGCATGGGTACCAGTAACTGCAAGATAAATTCCTAAAATATAAGAAGCTAGGTAAGTATTCAAGTGCATTTAACAGTTTAATAGTTATTTTCAAATTTCATTCCTAGAACTTTTTACCAATTTGTACCTCTGAAATAAAGTATGAGAGTGTCTATTTCCCCATTTCTTATTTTTTGCTGATATATATGTTATTTATCTTTTATTTTTCACTGCTTTAATAATGAGCAAAGCTAAGCATTTATTTTATATTATTTGCTCACCCTTTCCTTTCCTTCCTTTCCCTTTCCTTCTTACTCTCCTTTCATCCTTCTTCTTTTGTAAAACTCTCGATAATATTTTTTATCTGTAAGGCACTTATTAACTTGTAAGTGCCTTCATATATGTGTGTCTGTGTGTATTTAACTACATATAAGTTTAAAAACTTCTGCATAACAAGCCATCAAAAAGTGGAAGAGGAAATAATTAATTCCTCTTTTTATTTTTTATTTTTAAAAAAGATTTTATTTATTTATTTGTTAGAGAGAGAGAAAGCACAAGCAGGGGAAGCAACAGGCAGAGGAAGAAGCAGACTCCCCACTGAGCAAGGAACCCAAGGCAGGACTCGATCCCAGAACTCTGGGATCATGATCTGAGCCAAAGGCAGATGCTTAACCAACTGAGTCACCCAGGCAACCCTTAATTCCTTTTTTAAATAACTTGTTGTACAAAGTTTTAAAATTTGTATGTTAAACTTATCAGGCTTTTAATTTATGATATTTGAGTTTCAGGTCATACTTAGAAAATCCTTTTCTTTTTTTTTTTTTTTTCCTTTTTTTAAGAGAGTGAGAGAGAGAGAGAATCTTAAGCAGACTCCTCACCTTGTGCAGAGCCTGACATAGGGCTCGACACAGGGCTTGATCTTCCCACCCTGAGATCATGACTTGAGCCCAAATCAAGAGTCAGACGCTTAACCGACTAAGCCACCTGGGTGCCCCAGAGAATCCTTTTCTTCTCCAAGGTTAGTTTTTAAAGTTTGTGTTTTTAACTACATGGATATTTGGACAAATTCTCTTCCACAAAAAAAACATTAAATCTGCTGGCAAAACTATTTTTGAAAGTATTCTTAAAAGTATCAAATAATGAACACAACAGTAAGAAATGATAAAGCCAAAATCTACTTGGAAGAGTGAATTCCCAGAGGTAAGAGAAACACTGAATCTCTTTCTGTCCCCAGGGTATTCTTGAGACCAGGGGGAATAAGGATTCAGTTCCCAAGATCTTGAGGGAAAGGAAGACAAAAAGCAAATGCTTGGGTTGACTCAAGGTGGGGAATATAATGGAAGATTCTCTCTGCTTAAAGCAGGAATCCAAAGGCTATGCTCTTTGTGAAAGCATGATGTGATGGTAAAATTCTCTACTCCCTGCCCCTCAATTACTCAAGGGAATTTGATTTAATTCTGAGCACAGCAGGGAGGAAAATCCACAAGGTCTTGTAATGATTACCCAGTCTTTGTGTGGATGTGCAGCAAAAAATTCTGTCACCTGATGGTGCAAAAATATTGCAAGTCATACAGTTTTTAAAGTGATCTCTGGCTAGTAGAGCTTCCAAGGACCTGTAGTAAGCAAACTCAAAGTCCCTCTGCGGTAAAGAATCTTTATCCTTGATCCAAATAATTTTGTAAAGTAGTTGAGCAGCTCAAAGTAAAAACAAACAAACAAACAAATAAACACAAAACAAAATGAAACAAAGAAAGTTCCAAACTCAGATCCAGTAGGAACAAGAATGCTATAAACAAAGCTGGTAAACTTTCAGGTATGGGAATTATTAGACACAGTTACACAGATTGTAAAATAACTATGCTTACTTTATTAAAAAATTAAAAAAACAAATCAGAAAATATATCCAGGGAACAGGAAACTAAGATAATCACTGAGAGGTTTGGAAACATTTAGAAAGGAGCTTAGAAGATATAAGAATGAGATAATTGAAGGAAAAAAAATGTAATGATGATATGTTCAGCTATAGCTAGAGTGTCCTGGAATGATGGGTTAGTAAAAAGCCATTAGAATGCAGCCCAGTAAAGTACAGGTGGCAAATATAAAAGAGGCTAGCAGATGAGGATAGAGTGAGATATTCTAACACTTGTCTAATCAGAATTCCAAAGACTAAAGAGATGACAGTTAAATCTGGAGAGATAATAACTCAGAATATTATACATTGTGTAAACTAAAACATCCAACAAATCCAAAGCAAGAAGTACAGAAATCAATCCACACTAGATACGTCAGAGTCATACAGAAGAATATGAAAGACAGAGATGTTGAATGCAGTCAGAGAAGACAAACTAACTTCAAAGAAGGAAGAGTTAGATAAGTATCACTACCACCTCAAATTAAAAATAAATGTCAATCTCAAAACCCACAATAAGCAAAATTGTCTTTTAAGAATGAGGTTGTCTCCCTCCCTCTGTGCTCTCTCTGTCTCTCTCAAATAAATAAATAAGATATTTTTTTAAAAAAAGGAATGAGGTTGAAATAAAATTCAGACCACAAATGTACCTAGTTGAAGGAAATTCTCAAGGATATACTTCAGGCACAAGAAATTTGAATCCAAATAAAGTTGTGACATGGAAGAATTAAAGAGCTAAATAAGTGATATAAGTCTAAATAAAACTGATTATATGAAATAATAGTGCAGTTGACCCTTGAACAACATGGGTTTGAACTGTGTGAGACCTCTTATATGTGGATATTTTTTGATAAATACAGTACAGTATTGTAAATGTATTTTCTCTTTCTTATAATTTTCACAATAACATTTTTCTCTAGCTTATTTTATTTTCAGAATATTGTATATAAAACATATAACATATGAAATATGTGTTAATCAACTATGTTATCGGTAAGTCATCTGGTCAACAGTAGGCAGTTAGCAGTTAACTTAGAAGACATAATTCCCATTGATAATCTTCATGGAAATTGAAATTTAAACCCCAATGAGATACCATTACAAATTCTCCTTCTTTCCAAAAACCAAATACCTTCTAGTAACAAGTATTGGTGATGATATAGTGCAACAGCAATTCTTCTACTGTTGGTGGGAGTGTACATAAATAAACTTCTTTGGACAATAGTTTGGTAATATTTAATAATTTTATGCCTTGCTATATATCTTAGTTAAACTTTCCAGTGAGTACCAGTACTAGAATATTCATGGCAGCATTTTTCATTCAGACACAACCTAGAAAATTGAAATGTCAACTATAGTAGAATGGACACATAATTTGTGGCTCATTCCTAGGAAGGAATGCTATGCAGCATGTGCTAAATGTGGAAATGTAGGAACTGTAGCTATGCACAACATAGATGAATTCCACAAACATATTTTGTAAAGAAGCAAAGCACAAATAAATACATTATATGCTACTATTTACATATTGTTCAAAACCAAGCAAAGTGACGCTATCTTTCAGGATCACTGGGAGCCCTGCTGTTGAGAGCTGAAGTGGCTCCTATCAGCCAGCAAGAGCTGATTGTTAAATTTTCAGGAATTTTTAACCATTGGTAACTTGAAATTTATCATTATGAAAGTATTTACACCATGGAAATTAGAAAATGCTACAAATCAGAGCTTTTGGGTTGTTTTTTCTATGGAGAACTTTAGTTGTTAAATATTTACCAGCATACTATTAATTGAGGGACACTAAGGTTTTTAGAAAAATCACAATTGTCTATGTCTATATTGGATGGTGGTTAAATAGGTTTTCGCTCTCAAGTTAGATTTTAACACTCATGCATTTTTATGTTCTTTTCTATATTTATGTTATCTTACAATAAAAATAATAAAAGCAAAACATTTCTTTCAATAATTAATAATTTCATAATTTCATGCTGTTAGAGTTCATGTATAAGTTTTAAAAAAAAATTTTTTTTTTGAGAGAGAGAGCATGAGCAGGGGGGAGGAGGGAGGAGCAGAGGGAGAGGGAGAAGAAGACTCCATGCTGAGTGGGGAGCCCCATGCAGGGCTTGACCCCTGGACCCTAGGATCAGAGACATACTGAAGAGTATGAAAGACAGAGACCCAAGCCAAAGGCAGATGCTTAACCGACTGAGCCACCCAGTTGCCGCATGTATAAGTTTATGACAATACTGGAATGTATTTTAGTAATAAGAATGAAATATGAAATCTTGTCTCATGGTTTTCGAAACTGGTTAGTGGCGAAACCTGATTTGGATACAACTGTCCAGTTCAAAGCCTTTATTCTTTGCTCTACTGGAAGATACCTTGATTATGTCATGTATTTTTATCCAGTTTTCCACTTGTCTTTTTGTAGCACCCTGCTCGAGAGTCACAAGGATGTAGGTTAATGGTATGAAGTCACTTTTGCACCATAAGGTCAAAGAAATGAAATTATTTTGGCAACCAAGTAGTGGGATTGATTCCATGATTTCAAGACATTTGATTCCTCAATTTAAATAAATGTGAACAACTGAAGAATATTGTAACAGTCAAGAGATTGAGAATATAAATATAAGTAGTCACATGCTATCATAATACACAGTCACTGGATCATATTTTCTTAATGCCTTATTTAATATTTCTGGGAAAAAATCCCTTTTTAAAAAAAAAGATTTTATTTATTTATTTGACAGAGAGAACACAAGCAGGGGGAGCAGCAGAGGGAGAAGGAGAAGCAGGATGTCTGCTGAGCAGGGAGCCTGATGCAAGGCTTGATCCCAGGACCCTGGGATCGTGACCTGAGCTGAAGGCAGATGCTTAACCAACTGAGCCACCCAGGCACCCCTAGGAAAAAAATCCTTAAAGTCAGAAACATCTTAGTTTACTATTACTTTTAGGTTCAACATTATACATTAGAAACAGGTATGCTATAAATAAAAAATCTGTTTATTTACTGATAATTTTTGTTCACAGCCAAATCATATATCATATTTGTGGTACCTGGGTTTTTCTTCCTTGACTTTATGTCTAAATAGATATGTTTTCACCAAAAAGTAGCTCTGAGTATTATAGAAGTATATCTTAATAACAAAATAAAATTAAGACTCCTAATTAAAAACTTAGTATTTAATACTGCTGGCTGTGACACAGTGTAATTTACAGCTTTGTAATTCCCCTTGATGGAACACAATCTTTCTTTGCTTTTTTTCCAGGGAGAAATCATGCCATATTAAGCAGAGTTCTGATACTGTCACGCTCTTATCAGATTACAGAAAACACTAATCCTTAGGCCATTCATCTGACTCCCTATTTCTGAAGTAATCCATGTTTGGCTGCTCTCTTGAGAATTTGCCCTTTTTGAGGATGCTGAGATCAGCCTTATTGTGCAAAGTGATCTTGGTTTTATGCAAAAGATGTCTTAGTTCCAGATGTTTAGTAAGAATTTTATTATTTTTCACTCAAAAATCCCAACTATGTGCTTGTAAATGTTGTTCGTGCTCATTACTTCTTTCTTCCAGTGTCCTCTACTAGAGGGCAATCAGTGAAAAAGGAGGTATTTTTGTGACTTTTAAACAACTGGGTGGCAGTGGTAGGAAAAGAAATAATAAGAAAGAAAAAAAAAGACAACAGAATGAGAGATCTTAAATAAGCTTGATTTCATTCATTAGTGTTTCGTCTACCCAATTGACACATACTTCAAAATTAAGTATATCCTATATTTAGCCTTTTTATCATCATGAGAAAAATACTTGTAGATTAAGGGACTCAATTCTTTTCTTAGGATCAGGATTGAATATTTCTTTCTCTTTTTTTTTTAGATTTATTTATTTGAGATAGAGAGAGCACGTGTGCGATGGGGGGGAGGGGTAGAGGGAGAGAGAATCTTAAGCAAACTGTGCACTGAGCACAGAGCCTGACGCAGGGCTCAGTCTCATGACCCTGAGATCACCACCCAAGCCAAAACCAGGAGTCCGATGTTTAACGACTGCACCACCCAGGCGCCCCAGGATTGAATATTTCTAATAAAGATAAGTCCCTTTGGGAAACCAAGTCAATGGAAATTTGAAGAATTTGGATGGAAGAAGATACCTACAAATATAACTTAAAATATTTGAATGAATGTATCCATTATTGCAAATATGACTTCCAGAACTATTTCTTGGAAAACATTCCCAGGAGAAGATGATTTACAATTGGATCAAGAATTATGATTGAATAGAGAACAGATTTTGAAAGACTAACATGTAAATGAGTTGTTCTGCACAGAACACTGTGATCCACAAGATATTAAAAGATGTTCAAAAAAGAAAAACAAAGACTCATTCTATGATTAAATAAATTTTAGAAAACGTGGGTAAAGTAAATTTAACGATTTTGTTTTTGTAAGACCTCTGTTCATCCCACTATATAGACCTAAGAGAATGTTAAGTTTTCCTTGACCATGGACCAAGGGATCTCTTTCTCTTTCTCTCTGTATGTATATATACATAAAGTATATAATAATATGATATATATTAATTTTTAGGTATACATTATATGTATATTTATAATCTTGGAATATCTAGTAACATCTTATGCAAGAAAGGGTTCTATGAACAATGCTATGATGGGACATAGTCAAATAGATATATTTGATCAGCAGTTGGGAAGTGTATCTGGGGATATTTGAAATCAGTGAGGAGGGTGGATTGAATTATTGAAGAAAAAAGTTTAAAAATTGAACACAACTGCAAGCAAACTTTCTGCATAAGGGCAAGAGGAAGCAGTCATATGATAAGAAGGGTGGGGAATTTGTGAGCATGGCTGGAAATTAGGAGAATGAACCCCAAAGAGGAGGAGGAGATGGAAGGATACAGAGTAGAGACAGAAGCCAAAGTGGAGCATAGGGAGGAGGGCCACATATTCTTCTAAGACAAAAGGTAGAAATGGGGGCTGAAGTGCCTCAGGATAGCCTTATTTCCCTTTGTCAATTTTTAGCAGGGAAGCTCGTAAACATTTAATTTCACAGGTAAAAATCCCACCTACTGCAGAATTTATCATTAATGTTGACTCTGAAGCATAACATTTAAAGTTTTCTTTTCATCATTTATTAATTTTAATAGTAGAATTCAACATTTATTTATTGATGGGTGAGAGATCTATAAAGTGACTGATTATATCCTGATATATGTATCAGTATATACTACTGAGCGTATAGTCGAAAATGAAGTTCAAAGGAAATTAAAATATGTCAGATAATTAAAAAATACAGAAGGATAAATCCGCTTTGTCATTAGACAATCAGAGTTAAGTCCCTGACCTATATATACTCATTCTGCCACTCTTTAGTTATGTAAGTAGAAATTAATTCACTTGGTGTTGATATTTTATAATTATTATCAATATTTCAATATCTTTCAAATAGAAAAGAAAGATTGTCATAAAACCTGGGTTTCAAACATCTTATATGAGCCACAGTACATTTATTTTAAAGGAATCAATTTAGATTAAAAACCCATAAACATTTTATTTCTTGGAGGCTTGATTGAGTTTCCTCAGACATAATTTTCCATGGATGTGTTTAGATAATTGTCTAAGAATTGATGTTTTAAGTATTTTGATGGAATGATGGACTATTGTTGGTAATAATGAATACTTTATACAGTGTCTCTGCAACAACCACTAATTAGCTTCATTATAGCCCACAGTTAATTCCTGCGAATAACTTATGTAAATGATAAAACTCTAGTAGTTTTTCTGAATTCCCTGACAATGAGATTTTGAGAGTAATAAGTGTGGCAAATTTCTGACAGCAGGTACATGTCTTTGTTGCATTTTGAGAAAGGAATATTCCAAATACTAGAATTTATTTAGCTGTGGAGGTTTTTCCTATTCCAAAAGCTTTGAAAGTATAAACTGAGAAAAGCAGGCTAAAAAGAGCTTCACATTTGATTTGCATCTTAAGAACAAAGAAACAAATGAAAATGTGACTATTGTCTTTATCTTCACGGTTATTGTGTGCAGTATCCTTCTATAATCTTTTCTTGTAATGAGGCTTAATAGCTGCCTTTGAGATATTAATGGAAATTGTCACAGACAAGGGAGATATTACTGCATCTAATGAACTAAAGTAAGACTAAAAGGAAGGGAAAAGGAACAATAAGTAAAATCTGCACAAATAAAAAGAATTTACCTAGTTTCTAAAATTTAACCCTATAGATTACTCTGACATAAAATGTAATAATGGAAATGCATTACTAGTCAGTTTTCTAAGACATCAGTTGTCAAACACAACTGGCAGTTTCTTTTCTTATTATTTTGCATTTATGTGGTATTTAAAAACCTCTTGACTTCAACTTTATCCAATGCCCTAAAGAAAGACATTTTAGGGGCGCCTGGGTGGCTCAGTCATTAAGCGTCTGCCTTTGGCTCAGGTCATGATCCTGAGGTCCTGGGATCAAGCCCTGCATCAGGCTCCCTGCTCAGCGGGAAGCCTGCTTCTCCCTCTCCCGCTCCCCCTGCTTGTGTTCCCTCTCTCGCTGTGTCTCTCTCTGTCAAATAAATAAATAAATAAATTCTTTAAAAAAAAAAAAAGAAAGACATTTTATACGGCTCAAAGGACAAGTCAGATCATTAGATTTATTGCAGCAAGCAAGAGGACAGATTCCAAGGGGGGAAAGTAATGGTAATACATTCAGGTAAAGTAATGGTTAATAACATAAAGAACAATGTAATAATTTCAATTGGATTCATCCATATATTGAACAGATGTTTGGAAAATTTCAAGTTTAAATCAATTTTTTGCAGTAATTATACTATTGACTCTGATTTCTTCAATGCTCACCTTTGGGTTAAAGTACTTGAAAGAAAAGTTGACACTTAGGTATTATAATTTCATAAATATACACTCTTTTCCTTGATTCTTGAAAACTGAGAGGTGAGTACCTGCCATTTGAGAGCTAGTGTATTGCCATCTGATTCAATGAAGGATGTACAGTTGAGCTGTCAGGTAGGGAATTATGAGGTTAGTGTATAAGTTATGATGTCAACCAGACTTCTTTTTCTCAGGGCATTCCCTGAGGAGCAAATTGTAAATAACGCCATCCAAACTTCCTAAGAACAAGATGCATGCCAGGTTTCTGCCAGGATAGCAGTTGATGCCTAATTGAGCCCAGGATTGTTAAAATGTCTCCTTTTTATAGTCCTGAATAATGTAGAGCTAATGAACAGATTCCATTTCAGATTTGAAGTATCAGCTCCCTAGCAAAGATTCCTTTATGATTTGTCTTTTTTTTTTTAATTAAAAACATAGAGACTGTTCTTAGCACAACCCCTGTCTACATATAGATGCTAAATTCTCATCAAAATTTATATGTGAATTGCTCATCATTCATATACAGCTATTCTCAATAAGAACTGACTGGGTGAATTGATTGGTCTTGAAAACTACATTCCATTTTAATCATATATTTTGGTTCAGGAGTGAAAAAACCTGACTCCTTGTCCATGGCTGTCTTCTTTTTTCTCTGACTTTCAGACATGTAGAACATTCCCGAAATTTTTAGACAGTTAATGCTTATCCCATGCTTAAGAAGAAATACTTATTTTTTCCTTCCACTGTGGATATTACAAACAGAGATTAGTGGCCTCTCACTTCAGAGCTGTCAGTGTTGAAGTGGCATGAGCTATTAACATTCTATTGTAAGTGGTCAGAAGCTTCCTTCGGCATTCCTGTCCAAAGGCCACTAAACCTCCCAGTTTGTGTTGTTTTCACTAAGATAATCCATTCCTGTCCTTTTGGATCGGTTGGTGCCATTCAATATGCCGCATTTACTAATGATCCTACGCAACCACTGAATCTCTTCTATTTAAAAAAGAAATAAAAGGTAAGTCTTACATCAGGCTATACTCATATTGATGTTCTGATTTGGCTTACACAGAAATATTTTATTCTAGGAAAAATGATATGAGAGGAAATGAATAATGTGTGAACTACCTTTTATTAGTCAAATAAGACTAAGTATCATTCTGGTTTCGTATCAGAAAAACTGTCACAAGTATCAGAAGATCCTTCATCTAACCACTAAGATGGAATTATGTGGAGCACTAACAGATGTCTAAAAGCTGGAATCCATCCTTTCCTGGCTCTATGCTTCCCCTAAATTATAGGATCAGTACAGTCTTTATAACAGTCCTAAACTGGCATTTGTTTATTGAAGGAGATAAACTACAGTACACATTTCTAAGAAGACTATACATGTATTTTTGGTCATCTTATTCAGTTAATTTAAAAAGGATTACATATTCTTTCCCAAATGTTCTAAATCTTATAACTGTATCTTGGGTAGAAATCAAAAGGTAGAATGTGTTTTCATATTTTGAGTATATACCTGTCACATAACAACAGTCTTGTAAGAAAATTATAATGAATTTTCTTTTTTTCCCTCAGTTTTATTGAGAAATAATTGACATACATCGCTGTGCAAGTTTAAAGCATACAGCGTGATGGTTTGATTTACATATATTGTGAAATGATTACCACGATAGGTTCAGCCAACATCCATCTTCCCATATAGATACAATAAAAAGAAAAGAAAGAGGAAAAGAAAAAAGGGGGAGAGAAAGCTCTTGTGATGAGAACTCATAGGATTTACTTTCTTAAAACTTTTCCTGTGTATCATACAGCAGTGTTAGCTATAGTCATTTTTGGGTATATTACAACCCTAGTACTTATCTGTCTTAAAACCAGAAGCTTGTATTTTTGACCACCTTCCTCTTTCCACCCTGTGCCTCTATTAAGTCTGATTTCTTTTTCAATGAGTTGGGTTTTGTTTGTTTGTTTGTTTTAGAATATTCCTCATAAAGGTGAAATCATAATAAGTATTTGTCTTTCTCCTCCTGATTTATTTCACTTAGCATAAAGCCTTCAAGGTCCAACTAGTAATGTTGAGCATTTTTCATGTACCTGTTGACCTTTGGCATATCTTTTTTGGAGAAATGTCTATTCAGGCCATTTCCCCCATTTTTAAATTGGGTTATTATTATTTTTCTTTTCTTTTCTTTACTTTTCTTGCTATTGAGTTTATGAGTTCTTCATATATTTTGGATATTAACCCCTTATCAGATATATGGTTTACAAATATTATTTTCCACTACATAGGCTGTTTCACCTTGTTGACAGTTTCTTTTCCTGTGCAGAAGTTTTTTAGTTTGATGTAATCCGACTTATTTCTTATTTTGTTACTTGTGTTCTAAATGTATACCCAAAAAATCATTATCAAGACCCATGTCAAGGAGCTTTATTCCTATGTCTTCTTATAGGAGTTTTATTTTTCAGGTTTTACATTCAAGTCTTTAATTCATTTTGAGTTAATTTTTGTGAGTGATATAAGATATGTGTCCAGCTTCATTGTTTTACATGTGGATATCCAACCATTCCAGCACTATTTATTGAATAGACTCTTGTCTCCATTCAGTATTCTTGGTTCCCTTGTCAAATATTAGTTGACCAGTTATGCTTGGGTTTATTTCAGGACTTTTGATTATGTTGTATTGGTCTTTTCTCTATTTTTATGCCAGTACCATACTGTTTTGATGACTATAGCTTTATAGGATAGCTTAAAATCAGGAAGTGTGATGCTTCCTGCTTTGTTCTTCTTTCTCAGGATTTCTTTGACTATTCTGGGTCTTTTGTGGTTCCATATAAATTTTAGGAGTGTTTTTTGACTTCTGTAAAAAGGAAAAAGTCATTGGAATCTTGATAAGGATTGCATTGAATCTATAGATGGGTTTTGGTAGTATTGACGTTTTAATAATATTAATTTTTCCAAACATAAACACAGGATACCTTTCCACTTATTTGTGTCTTATAGTTTTCAGAGTAGAGATCTTTCACCTCCTTACTTATTCTTAATTATTTTATTGTTTTTGATGTTATTGTAAATGGGATTAATTTCTTTAGTTCTTTCAGAAAATTCATTGTTAGCATATAGAAGTGCTACTGATTTTTGTATGTTAATTTTGTGTCCTGAAACTTCACTGAATTCATTCATTAGATCTAACAGTTTTTTGGTTGGTTCTTTAGGATTTTCAGTATATATTATTATGTATACAAATGAGGACAATTTTACTTCTTCTTTTCCAATTCTGATACCTTTTATTTCTTTTTCTTGCCTTATTGCTGTAGCTAAGCCTTCTAGTACCATGTTGAGTAAGAGTGGTGAGAATGGATACCCTTGTCTTATTCCTGGTCTTAGAGGAAAAGCTTTCAAAACTTTCCTCACTGAATATGATGTTAGCTATGGACTTGTCATATATGGCCTTTATTATGTTGACATATGTTCCTTCCATGTCTAATTTGTTAAGTTTTTATGATGAATGGATGTTGAGTTTTGTGAAATGTTTTTTCTTGTCTATTGGGAAGACCATATGATTTTTTCTTTCATTCTATTAATGTGATGTACCACACTGGTTGATTTGCATATGTTGAAGCATCCTTGAATCCCAGGGATAAGTCCCACTTGGACATGGTGAATGATCCTTTTAATGTGCTGCTGAATTTGGTTTGCTAGTATTTTAATGAGAATCTTTTCATCTGTATTCATTAGAGATATTGTCCTGTGGTTTTCTTTTCTAGTAATACCCTTTTCTGATTTTGGTATCAGAATAATTCTGGCCTTCAAAAATGAGTTTAGGAGTGTTTCATCCTTTTCAGTTTTTGGAAGAGTTTGAGGATTGATATTAATTCTTTATTAAATGTTTGGTAAAATTCACTGGTGAAGCCATTTGGTCCTGACCTTTCTTTGTTGGGAGGATTTCGATTACTCATTCAATCTTCTTGCTCATAATTTGTCTATTCAGATTTTCTATTTCTTCCTGATTCAGTCTTGGTAAGTTGTATGTTTCTAAGAATGTTTCCATTTCTTCTAGGTTACAGAGTTTGTTGGTGTATGGTTGTTCATAGTAGCCTTTTATGATTATTTAAATTTCTGTGTTATCAGTTTATAATGTCTCCTTTTTCATTCATAATTTTGTTGATTTGAGTCTTTTCTCTTTTTTCTTGACTAGCTAAGGATTTGTTAATTTTATCTTTTCAAAGAAACAACTTTTAGTTAGATTACTCTTTTCTATTGTTTTTCTGTTCTCCATTTCATTTATTTCTGCTCTAATCTTTACTATTTCCTTTCTTCTGCTAACTTTGGGCTCAGTTTGTCTTTTCTAGTTCCTTAAGGTTTAGAGTTAGGTTATTTATGTAGGATCTTTTTGCTTCTTAATGTAGGCATTTATTGCTATAAGCGTCCCTCTCATAACTGCTTTTGCGGCATCCCACAAGTTCTTGTGTTTCCATTTCACTTGTCTCAAAAAATTTTTTATTTCCTCCTTATTCTTCTTTGATCAATTTATAGTTCAGGAGATTGTTGCTTAATTTCCATGTGTTCCTGAATTTTCCAGTTTTTCTCTTATTAATTTCTAGGTTTTGTCATTATACTCAGAGAAGATACTTGGTATGCTTTAAATCTTGAGTTTGTTAAGACTTGTTTTGTGGCCTGACATATGTTTTATCCTAGGAAATATTCCATGTGTACTTGAGAAGAATGTGTGTTCTGTTGTTGGATAGAATGTTCTGTATATGTCTGTTAAGTCTATTTGGTCTACAGTGTTGTTCAAATCTGCTTTTTCCTTATTGATTCTGTCTGGATTATCTCTTCATTGTTGGGAGTGGGGTATTAAAGTCTCCAACTATTATTATATTATGGTTTATTTTTCCTTCTAGCTCTGTTAGCTTTTGCTTTATATATTCAGATGCTATAAAGTTTGGTACATAAAAATTTACAATTGCTATATCTTCTTGATACATTGACCCCTTATATCATTATGTAATGACCTTCTTTGTATCTTTTCACCATTTTTAGCTTAAAGTCTATTTTATCTGATATAAATATAGCTATCCTGGCTTTTTTTGAGTTACCATTTGCAGAAAATACCTTTTCTCTTTTAGTCTACATGAATCTTTAAGACTAAAATGAATCTCTTGTAGGCAACATGTTGTTGATCTGTTTTTTTGTTTATTTGTTTTTTTAACTACTCAGCCATTCTATGCCTTTTAATTAGAGAATTGAATCCATTTACATTTAAAATAATTATAAATAGATAAGAACTTACAATTGCCATTTTATTAATTGTTTTCTGGTTATTTTGCTGATCCATTATTCCTTGTTTCTTATCTTGCTATTTTTATTTTGTATGTGTTCTGATGTCTTTTGGTATCAGTATGCTTGGACTTCTTTACCTTGTTCTTTTGCATAATTACTATTGGATTTTTCCTTGTGGCTACCATGAGGCTTGTATAAAATATCTTAAACTTATAACACCCTATTTTAAACTGGTAACAACTTTGGTATAATTCATAAACTTTACACTTTTACTTCTCCTTTCCCTCACATTTTAGGTTATTGCTATTTTTTGTATTGTATAACTAGTAACAAATTATTGTAGTGATGGTTATTTTGTGTTCTTTTTTTTTTCAAGTTTGAGTTATAAGTGAATTATACACCATTATTACCGTATTGCAGAATCTAATTATGACTGTATATTTACAATATACACTACTTTTATATGTTTTTATGATGTTAATTAGTGTTCTTTTACTTCCACTCAAAGAACTCCCTTTAGCATTTCTTGTAAGCCAGGTGTGGCAATAATGAACTGTCTCAGCTTTTGTTTGTTTGGGAAAGTTTTTATCCCTCTTTCATTACTAAAGGACAGATTTGCCAGGTATAAGATTCTTGGATGATGATTTTCTTTCAGTATTTTGAATATGCCATCCCTTTCTCTCATGACTTGAAAAGTTTCTGTTGAGGCTGTAGGATGGGCCCCACATTTGCCTGGATTCTCTGGTCAGATTTACTAGCCAGGACTGGGTACCATATTTGGTAGTAAATGAGGCTGTGAGTTAGCTTCCCTGCCCTAGGAGGGCATCAGGATGGGACTCAGGGCCTGTACAACTCACTGCTTGTGTACTTGAATCAGACCAGAGTGTGCACTAATCTCCCTGGTTAGGTGAAGCCACAGGATGTGCTCTGAAGACAGGGAAGACACGGGTTTTGTTTTCTGTGTCTCTGTATGTAGGGCCATTGAATGGATTATATAGCCTCCAGGGTGCTGTGGTCAGTTTTCTTGATTGGACAGCCTAAAGGCTGTATTCAGTGATGAACAGGGCCATGAATTAGATACCCTGCACAGGTGCAGGGGGAGAAGCAGCTCTAAAGCTGATAAAGATCTTTATTTGTTGGTTAACTCAAGCTGACCCTCACCCCAAGTTCCCTGACCAAACAGGCCATTGGCTTTGTTCTGTAAACTATCAGTTCTGCCCACTCACCTCTCAACTCAAGTGCCACTGGACTGCACAGATTCCAGGAGTTGTCTCCAGCCCTTCTGATCAGATAGGGCCAGAAGATGCCCTTCACAGCAGAGGGGTTATGTCTTAGCTCTCTTGCCTGGATAGGAGGAGGAGGGGATGCTCCAGGCTACTCCCATTTAAATAGGCTTTGCCCAATACCTGGTTGGGAAGGGCTGGGAACTACCCTCAGTCATGGTTATAAATTTATCCCCTTGCACTTGCATAGCACAGAAATGTTCCACATCTGGTACTGGCTTTGCTCTGGGGACAATCAGCTCTGCTTGTCCTCCTCTTGGCTCAAGTGTGACTGGGCTGCATAACTTCCAAGAGTTATTTCCAGCTCTTCTGCTCAGTTGGGGCTAGAAAACATTCTCCACAATGGGTGGGGCTGTGATTTAGCTCCTTGCCTGGTCATGGGCAAACCAGGCTCTAGGGCCAGCAAAACTCATTTGAAGATCTGAATCAGGCCGATCTGCATCCCACTGAGTTCCCTGGTCAGAGTGCACCCTGACTTGTTTCTGCAGATGAGAAAATCCTTCAGCTGGAGTTACTACTTAGATACTGTTGGTATGAACTTAGTCTGCCAAGATTTGAGTATTGGTTGTTGCAAGCTCCTCCCCTCTTCATCATAGTCAGATTCCCAGTAGTTAAGCCCCCCAGATTTTCCTGAAATCCTCATGGGGCAAGCATAGAGTAGGGGTTCCTGAAAAGTAACCCACAATGCTGACAGACCTAATTATCCTCTCTTGTTTTCTTTTCCCACTGGAGGAACTGGAGGCTCAGGGGAAACCTCTCTGTGTAGTGCTGCACTGGCCTGGGAAAGGGGCAATGTGGTCAATGTATAGCCTTTTCTTTTACCCTTTGAATGTAGTCTGTCTTGGTCTCTGTGGTTCAGGGTGGGTGTTTCAGCCTACCCCCATGTTTTAGGATTCTCTCAGCGGTGCCTTGTTCTTGAATATCTGCTGGTTATTTTTCTTTGAAGGGGAACAATCTATAATGTTATTTTGGTAATGTTACTCTCAAGGTGTTTTTAAATTAATTAATTAATTGTTTATTTCATTAATGATTTTTTGTGTGCTTATTTTATGATAAGCACTATGCTAGACATTTGAGCTAGAACTGTGAACACATGTGACAAAAATTTCTAGGCTATAGGATTTGCATTGCAGAGAGAGGAAATAGAACCTAAATAGATAAATATAGTATATTAGGTGATGATGAGTGCTATGAAGAAATATATGCTACGAGGGGGAAAAGAAGGGTCCAACAAGGGAATACTATATTTTATCTAACTCTTAAGTTAGAATGAGATTGATTTTTCAGATATGAGAAGTTAAGTTGTGCTATTAGGTAACTCTAATTTGGTTTTTCTTCACTTTATTGTCAAGCTTTTATATTTGCTAATTATTTAAGCTCTGGTCTAAACCTCCAACTTTTACATGTTGCTAACATATTTATGTGAATTCTGTAATCTTCTTCAGGGAAGGAGGAAAGGTTTTGGACAATAGATCAACAATTACCTGGGTTTCATTTAGATTTAGTCCTCTCTTAAGTCACATTGATCTCTAAACCCCCCTCAATTCTGTTAATTTCAAATGCATTCCAACTTCTGATAAATAAGCAGACAAAGGAGAGAAAAGAAGAGAATGGCATTTTGATTACTGTGACTATATTCTTTTAAATATTAGAATTCTAATGAAAAATGTAAATCTTCATAAACAAAACTTTCTATTTTGTATTGCCTTCACTGCAAGAAAGTCTAATGAAATAGATTCCATTTTAAAATTAGTTTTTTTGTGACCACAGAAGACTGATTTTGTGGACTCTGAGGAGCCAGACTAATTGTGGCCCAGTTAGAACAGGACAGCTTTGCTTTTATTAAATGATGTCCAAGGTTAATGTCAGACTGCATAGATCAACCTGTCCTCCACTTAGCTTCAGTGGGAGTTGTATGAGTATGTAGAGTGTGAATTTGGCCTTAGAAGTCTAACAGACAGTGGAATTACATAGATTACTCTTTTAGGATCTTGTGATTATTTTTTAAAAAATTGGTTAATCTCTTTGACAGGTCCCATGCACCACCTCCCTTCTTTGAAATGTGAGCGACTTTCCCTTGAGGGATAAATAATCTCATAGAAATTTCCATACACATTTCTGTCTAACAATATTAGCCTTTTTAAACAGAATGCAACCTGTACAGATTTTATACAAAAGAAATAAAGTGTCACTTTGCTCATGATATGCACCAATTTTTAATTTATATTTCTTGAATTTTAAAATTTAGAATTATTTAATTCACAATTTTAGTGGATTCCAATTTTTACCAGAAACATTTATATTATTGCTAATTAAGTTTTCTAAATAATTATCAAATTTTTTACAACATATAATTCTATTTAAAATAAATAAATCTTTTTCTTCTTCCATCTTCAGAGGAGTAAATTGCTACATAAAATTAATTTTTCTTTTCATCATAACTAATTACATACAAAAGATTATAAGGTAATAAAAAATGATGTGGTGTTGAGATTAGGGGACATCATAGGTATATTTAGCTCACATGTTTCTGTTCTTTTCCACTGATAGTCAATTTTTAATTTTCAATAATTTATAAATAGCCTCATATAAAATATGTAACTTTTCTATTATGGGGAAATATTCTAGTCTGCAAAGAAAAATAAAATGGAAACTATTTGTAATAAAAATAGACTGCTCAAATATTTAATTGAATCTCTGACAGTGCTTGTTCGAACACTTTCACCTGTATCCTCTTATCAAATGAAAATAAAAACAGTCATATAATTAAAATAAACATCCTGGAAAATTAAACTAAGCTTATTAATGCTGATGCATTGATTTGAATAACAACCATACATACCTAGAATATTTTATTATATGATTGGAAGTATTTATTTGAAATATATTATCTCTCTTGGGATAAATAAAATATATTTTGATGTAAAAAGATTTAGTGCAGCTGTTTTAACAAGTTAAGATACAACTTTTATTCATTCTTGGATTTAATAAACATTTATGGGAATAAGCTTTATGCTGAGATATGGGCTAAAAACATGTATGAAGAGTTTCCTACACTATGAAAGACATGCAATGAAATAAATAATGAAGATATGATGGAATTGTGCAATAGCAAAAATATGAACAACATGGTACAAGAATTTAATAAGTGGGGCAACTTTGTATGGTGGATCAAAGAAATTTGGCACTAGAGGTAATACCCTTGTTGTGCCTTGAAAAATAACTAGAGTTTACCAGGTAGAAAGCTGAGTAAAGGTGAGTATAGAGGACAACTCAGAGAACAGGGAAAAAAACAAAACAAAACAGGATCTAGAGAAGTGGACAAAGATGACATGTTCAGAGAGCACAGAGTAGTTTGATGTGACTGGAGAGAGGAGCTTCACCTTCGAGGGATCAGGCGCGGGGTAAATCATAAAAGCTTTATGAATTGATTCACTCAGAAAAATTGGTACAGAATCTAACTAGTTCTCAAGTACTGTGTTACTCATTATAACTGTCTTGTGTCCCTCAAAATATACCAAATCATGAAACAATTAGTCTACAAGTTGGAGCCTTCAAGTAGAAATGATGAATGTGTAGATGTTATACTCAAAGGATAAGAAAGCCAGCACATTTATGTTGGTTGCATTAAAATTTGGAAGGAAAAACATTGTGCCCCTTGTTTGTTCTCTTGTTTTCTTATGTTGTATTCAGTATAGATGAAAGAGATATATAATCAAAATAAAAAGCTTTAGCACAGCAAAGGAAGCCATCAACAAAATGAAAAAGCAACCTGCTGAATGCGAGATTTTTGCAAACTTATACAACTCAACACCAAAGAAAAAAAGAAAAGAAAAAAAAAACCCACCCCAAACAATCTGATTAAAAAATGTGCAGAGGATCTGAATAGACATTTTTCCAAAGAAAGCATACAGATGACCAACAGACACATGAAAAAAATGCTCAAGATCACTGATAACAAGAGAAATGTAGATCAAAACCACAATAAAATATCACCTTGCACTTGTCAGAATGGCTAAAATCAAAATGACAAGAAGTAAGAAGTGTTGGTGAGGATGTGGAGAAAAATTAATCCTTGTACATTGCCAGTGGGAATATAAATTGGTAGAGCCACTGTGGAAAATGGTTTGGAGTTTCCTCAAAAAAATAAAAAATAGAGATGCCATATGATCCAATAATTCCACTACTGGGTATTTACCCAAGGAATATGAAAACATGAATTTGAAAAGGTACATACATCCCATGGGTGCCTGGGTGGCTCAGTTGGTTAAGCGACTGCCTTCGGCTCAGGTCATGATCCTGGAGTCCTGGGATCAAGTCCCGCATCGGGCTCCCTGCTCGGCAGGGAGTCTGCTTCATCCTCTGACCCTATCCCCTCTCAGGTGTTCTCTCTCTCTCATTCTCTCTCTCTCAAATAAATAAATAAAATCTTTAAAAAAGAAAAGAAAAGAAAAGGTACATACATCCCTATGTTTATTGCAGCATTATTTACAATAGTCAAGATATGGAAGAAACCTAAGTGTTAATCAATAACTAAATGGATAAAGAAGATGTGGAGATATATATATATATATATATATATATATATAAAGGATGAGATCTTGCTATTGCAGCCATAAAAGAAGGATGAGATCTTGTCATTTGCAAAAACATGGATGTAAATAAAGGGTATTATGCTAAGTGAAATAAGTCAGATGGAGAAAGATAAATACCATATAATTTCACTTATATATGGAATTTAAAAAACAAAACTAATGAATAAACAAACAACAAAAAAGCAGAAACAGACCCATAAATACAGAGAAAAAAGCAGAAACAGACCCATAAATACAGAGAACGGGGTGGGGAAGGAGGTGAGGGAATGGACAAAATGGGTGAGGAGGAGTGGGAGATACAGCCAGTTATGGAATGAATAAGTGATGGAACTAAAAGATACAGCATAAGGAATATAGTCAATAATATTGTAATAACACTGGATGGTGACAAATGGTAGCTACACTTGTGGTGAGCATAGCATAATGAATAGAGATGTTGAATCACTATGTTGTACACCTGAAACTAAAGTAACATTGTGTGTCTACTATAGTCAAAGAAAAAAATTTAAAAAAGAGAGATATGCAATCAGTCTTTGGGGGAGAACACACAACATGGTTCTAATAGTTTCAGTAAATATTGATTGAGTACATTTTAAGAGCCAGAAGTCAGAGGTACACATATGGATAATATATGCTTCTTACCTTGAGGATTTTATGATCTCCCAAAGTAGAGAAATAAACAGATAATTTCAAAATACCAATGTAAATTATAAGAAAGGACCACCACATGTAGGATGCCTGGGAGCACAGAGAAGGGTCTTCCAGGCATTTAAGCAAGACTTCTTGGATGAGGTCCCACTCAGCTCAGTGTAGAAGAATAAATAGTGAGCACCCTTTAGTAGAAAGAGACTGAGCAAAAGGCAGGAATATCTGTGGCATTTTCATTCAGGAACACAAGGAGCTTGAAATTCTTACAATGTCAACTATGAAGTGGATGGAGAAGCTTAGAAGGTTGAAGCTATGGAGATAGACAGGGATCAGTCAAAACAGATGGGGGCTTATCTCCATCTTATGGAGTCTGGAGTTAGTACATTAGGTACTGAGCCATTGAATGGTTTTCAGGAGAGGTAGGGCATATCATATTTGTATTTTAAATCGATATTTAGCTGCAGTGTGTTGCTGGTCTGTGTAGTAATGGGAAAAAGATTCCAGGCTCTAGAACTTCAGGAAAATTACACATCTCATTCACGACTTGACACAATCACTTGCAAACTAAGCAGGCGCTCCATAAATTTTTGTTGAATAAATGAATGAATAAACAGTTTGGGGGTTATGGATGATAAAGACAAGCCTGAATCAGAGCCTCGGTAATAAAGAGTGGAGGAAAAAAAGAAGGATATGCATACAGGAAAATTTTCTAGGAATTAAAGTTTAACAAACCATGGTGATTAGTTCTGAGAGGGAGAAAGAAATTTAGAACGATTTAAGGGCTTGAGGAAAGGGTACCTTTTGGTCATGTTGATTTTTTTAAAATTTTGTTTTATTATGTTACGTTAATCACCATATATTACATCATTAGTTTTTGATGTAGTGTTCCATGATTCATTGTTTGGGTATAACACCCAGTGCTCCATTCAATAGGTGCCTTCTTTAATACCCATTACCAGACTAACCCATTCCCCCACCCCCCTCCCTTCTAGAACCCTCAGTTTGTTTTTCAGAGTCCAAAGTCTTTCATGATTTGTTTCCCCCTCTGATTCTCCCCCACTTCATTTTTCCCTTCCTGCTATCTTCTTCTTTTTTTTTTTTTTTAACATATAATGTATTACTTGTTTCAGAGGTAAAGGTCTGTGATTCATCAGTCTTACACAATTCACAGCACTCACCATAGCACATACCCTCCCCAATGTCTATCACCCAGACACCCCATCCCTCCCACCCCCCAACACTCCAGCAACCTTCAGTTTGTTTCCTGAGATTAAGAATTCCTCATATCAGTGAGGTCATATGATACATGTCTTTCTCTGATTGACTTATTTCGCTTAGCATAATACCCTCTAGTTCCATCCAAGTCGTCGCAAATGGCAAGATTTCAGGTTTTTTTTTTGTTTTTATTTTTTGTGATGGCTGCATAATATTCCATTGTGTATATATATATACACCACATCTTCTTTATCCATTCATCTGTTGATGGACAATTAGGTTCTTTCATAGTTTGGCTATTGTGGACATTGCTGTTATAAACATTGGGGTGCATGTACCCCTTCGGATCACTGCATTTGTATCTTTGGGGTAAATACCAAGTAGTGCAATTGCTGGGTCATAGAGTAGCTCTATTTTCAACTTTTTGAGGAACCTCCATACTGTTTTCCAGAGTGGCTGCACCAGCTTGCATTCCCACCAACAGTGTAGGAGGGTTCCCCTCTCTCCACATCCTCGCCAACATCTGTCGTTTCCTGGTCATGTTGATTTTTAATTCTGTTCGGAAGACAAAAGTAGGACACACATATTCTTGCTTCTTAAAGATGAATTGATATTTTTGGCTCATATACATCCAGCGTTAACAGGACTCCAGAAGAGTTATTGCTTGTTATCTGTGTGTGTTTGGGGGTGTATGTGTGTGTGTGTGTGTGTGCATGTACATGACTACACATAATACATATACAAAGAGATTGTAAGATTTCTATGGGCAGAAACAGTGTCTAATACTTCATGAAATGCCTACATTCAGTATACAGCACAGGCTTTTATTAAATATCTGTTAATCGATTGGCATTATTGTTCTAATTTAAGTCAAAACTTCAAATAGGTTTTTTAAAAATATATTTTCATGGTAGATATCATGATACACTTCTAGAATCTCTCTAAAATACTATCTTTACTCTCCATCCCATAGGAACTAGGTATAGGAGAAATGCTCTTATAATTTGTTCGTTATGGTACTTTGTTACCTTATCTTCATCAGTGCCTTGGATAGATTACTTTTATAATAAAACGTGACCTACAGTAATGAGGACAGATATATTGTCCTTGTCCTGCACTGCTGATTCCAGTTGGTATGTGGACTTTTAACTTCAGAACCTAGATCAAGATCAGCCCTTCTTGTTTATTATTCCAGTTTGTGGTCTCTGGCTTTCTACTGTGACTTGACAGTCTCCATTAGGCTTTTTGTCTTATTTCAATGTATTTTTTTAATGTACATGAAATATATCTCACAGTGCCTATTAATTTATTTAAATACCTGTGACAACTTCAGCAGGGGTGATATTATAGAAAAAAACATTTTTCCTTTAGGAAAATGAAGAGAAAATATAATTCAGGAAAAATAGTATTGCACATTCTTTATGAAGGGGTGTGGTTTTTTTTCCATGTAAAGGGCAAACTTGAATTTAGTTACACTTAGGTGTTGTATGAAAGGCCTTGTGCTTGTTGTCAAAAGGAATTTTAAAGGCCAAGAAAATGAACCAAATTTATATCTATAAATTAATATTATAATAGTTAAAAAAATACCTTGCACAGTTTTAGCTAGTAGAAACTGAGTATAATGATGAACATAAAGAAGTAAAAGAACAATATAATTACTTCATGCTTAAATTTGCTTATCCTAACACCTGAAATATATTGCTGGAAGAGTAAATAATTTAATGCAGTTTTATTTTTGCCAGTGTCTCTCGGTAAAAATTCTGATAGAAACAAACTCACCTTGAATGAGATGCTTCTAATATCACAAAATCAATAGTAAGTTATAGTCCCATAACAATAACTAATTCAATGTGTTTCACTTGGGTAAGTTATTTAAACCTACAATATTTTTTTTTGTCTGTTCCATAAAATGGAAAAAAGTATATATATTTAAATCTTGCTATTAGAGGTTGCTGGTAAATATATAATTACTTAATGTATAATTTATTCTTCAATTCTTTGCAAAACAGGTAAAATTAAATGGTGGAGGTGGGAAGAATAAAAATTCGAAATATTTTTTTGAATGAATGAATTAGCAAGTAAAAAAATATTTGATATGACCAATGCATACTCTAAATATACATAAATTTTTTAGATTTTTATTTATTATAAAAATTGAAAGTATTGGAAACATATCTTCTCATCTTACAGATCTATGTAGCTATTAGAAAATCCCCTGCTATTTGAAGTTTTCTCCAAAACTGTGCTTGATACTAGAAAATTTCCTTCATTATTTGAAAAGCACATTGCAGAATAATCCCTTTAATCTACAAACATTGCAAATAAGAAAATAACTATAACTTAATACAACAAAGAATAATTCATGTGGGATCTCAAAATCAGATTTGTTCTTTATATAGCAAGAAGGGAGACAAGTGGATTAAGTATGAGTAGTATCTTTTCAGCCTGGGAAATTGTGTGGTCATAGAGTCATATATTTCTAATTGTGTAAGTTGGCTCTGGGCTCAGGAAAATATCACTTGGATGTCCTTGTCCTGAGCATTTTGATTTTTTAAAAATATATGAGTCTCCTTTAAAAGCTTTCAGGCATGTGCCTTGAGGTAGTAAATCAAGTTTACCTGAGTGTGCATTATAACTGTCTAATCCATGAAAGTGATACTCTATTTGTTTTGTGATATTTGATTCTCTGTTAAATACTTTAAAATGGAGGTTCCTGTCTGGCCGTGTGGTGTGAGGGTACTTAATATCTAAGAGGATTCAGTTGTCATGAATCTATTTAGAGGGTCTTAAAATACTCCTTTAGAGAGGAGTCTTTTTGAAGACTAGTCTATTCATTGCCCATCTCTTAAAGGTAAAAGTTGGCAATTATAATGTATCATGAGGGACCATATATTTCTCCTCTTTCTGTCTAGTTCAAGTTTGAGAGCACTAAAATGGAGCTAGAAGGGGATGTTAGGAAAATTTAGGGTTACATACTGTCTACTAGCTTTTAGGATGCAACTAAACCGGAAGTGACTGCACTTGACACTAATTAGATTTTTGGATTATTTTATTAGGCAGGATGCATTCACTTAAAACTATTCCTTCATATACATGTTGTAAAGAGATTCTTCTTTCTTATACCATCTATAAGAAGTAGCATATTGATATGGTAAAATAAAATTTATCTATGAATAGAAAATAAAATTTAAAACAAAGACAAATTTAAAAATAGCTACACAGATCTTTAAAACATTTACAATTTGTTACCAAATGATAATATACCATCTTAAATTAAAACTGAACTCAAACATAATAGAAACTTATCAAATACTCCAATTAAACTTGAAGGTTAGGTTTGTGACAAATCAGTACTTCCAACTATTTTGATTTCACACTTTGAAGCGGGGTTTACATTTCTATGTTCCCTTTCAGCATACGTCCGATATCAGATAACTATAATTATTTGACAGGAATTGATGTATTGCCTTCCAAATGGTGAATTCTATTTTAGGTCCTAGTTATATAGCATTGAACAAGACATTTATTTATTCCAAAATATTTATGAAGCATTTTTTTATATCGCTGACATTGTTATAGGTTCTGGGGCTAAATAGCAGGGCTTGAGGGGGGAGACAAAAATCTCAGTCCTAATGGTTTGTGTGTATGTTGTGGGAAGGAAAGTAGAAAATAGACAAGATAGTAAATAAAATAGAAGTGGTTAGATGGTAGTGAGTGTTAATGGGGAAATATAAAGCAAGGGAGGGATATGGGGAGTGTGTAGTGGTTATAGTGACTGGGTTTGCCATTTTTGATGGGGTAGTTAGGGAAGTCCTTGTGGAGAATATGAAATATAAGTAAAGGACTGGGAAGAGATATAAGGGAGTGAGCCGTGGAGATGCAGCAAGGAAGTGTATTCAGGAAGAGAGAAGAGCAAGAACAAAGACCCCAAAGCAGGCATCAGCATGGTGTCAATCTGACAAGGATGAATGTCTTAGAGGATAGTCAGAGAGGGATAGGAGGAAATGACGAGGCAGCTGCATCCTTAGAGCTTTGTGTACATTATAAGGACTTAGCTTTCACTTAGAGGGCAGTGGGAAGTCACTGAAGGGCTTTGAGTGGCAGAAGGATAAGATCTGAGTTTTATTTTAATGGGATCATTCTGGATGCTGGGTCAAGAATAGATTGAAAAGAGAATGGTGAAAACAGGAAGTCCATTTAAAAGGCATTTTAATAATTCACAGAGAGATGTGGGTGGAATAGACCAGAGTGCAGAGGAAATGTTGGGTTCAAGGTATATTTAAAAGTAAAGTATTAAACTGAACTTGGCCATTTGGTTGTAGGATATCACGGAAACAGAGGAGGGGCAGAGTTATTCCAAAGATCTTAGCCTGAGCAACTGAATACATGAATTTACCATTTCCTGAGATGAGAAAGACTCTGAGAGGAACAGATCTGACATGAAAATCATGAGCTCAGCTTTGGCATGCTAATTGTGAGTTGGAGTATCTAGCTATGACTCTGGAATTTGGAGAGACCATTTAGGCTAGAGAATAAAATTGTCCTTATCATGAACATAAGAATATTTAATGCCATGTGTTTGGATGAGATCAGCAAGCTGGTGAGAGTAGATTGAAAGTAGAAATGGTTTCCTAACTGCTCTGTGAGCAACTAAAACATTCAGAGGTCTGGGTGATGAGAAGTGACTAGTGAATGACACTGAGAAAGGTTTTCTAGTCAGGTACCTGGAGAATAAAGTGAGTAGTAAATTGTCCTTGAAGTTAAGTGAAGAATTATTTCAAGGACGAGGGGATGATCAACTATGTTGAACACTGCTAAGTCAAGTAACATAAAATTGGGAATCCCCACTGGATTTTAAAAAATGGAGATTGGGACGCCTGGGTGGCTCAGTTGGTTAAGCGACTGCCTTCAGCTCAGGTCATGATCCTGGAGTCCCGGGATCGAGTCCCGCATCGGGCTCCCTGCTTGGCAGGGAGTCTGCTTCTCCCTCTGGCCCTCCTCCCTCTCATGCTCTCTGTCTCTCATTCTCTCTCTCTCAAATAAATTAAAAAAAAATAAAATAAAAAAAATAAAAAATGGGGATCATTAGTGACCTTGATAAAAAAAAGCAATAGCAATAAAATCATGGGGGGAAAGGTCCAATTCAGACAGGTTAAAGAGAAAATGAAATGGGATGAGAGATATTTAAGTAATGAGTTTGGACATTTCTTTCAAGGAGTTTTGCCATAAAGTAAAAGAGAGCAAAGAATCAAGAAAGGATTTTTTTTTTTTTCAGGATTGGTAAAAATAACATATTTGTAGATGGATCAGAAAGATCCAGTAAAGGTGGAAAATTTAAGAGACATGATCCTTCCCATCATGAAGGATATGAGATATAGTAATCTAGCAGGTACATAATTAAGGGCATAATCAGGTGCCCTGATGCAAATAAACTGCTGTGAGAACATAAGTGAAGGGATGAGATAATTTTTACCGAGATGTATGTGACTAGAAGGAACCAGTTGTATAATGATAACTTGGAATAGGAATATTCCAGGTAAAGAGACAAACTAAGTGTGAAGATCCCAAGGCAGGGTTCAGTCTGGTTTTCCACGCACAAAATGAAGCATCTTAGAGGCTAGGGGAGTAATTTGCATTTTATTCTAAGAACAGTGAGAAGGCATTGGAGGGTTTTGTGAAGTCGGGCTGATCACTACGTGGAGAATGGACTTAGGAAAAAGACAAGGCTGGAAGCACGAGAACTAGTTAGGCAGAGATGTCAATAGCTCAGATGAAGTTGATGGTAACATGGTTTAGAATGGACGTGGATAAAGACAGAATTTTAATTTTATTTAAATAGAAACCAGGGAGGCTGGGTGGCTGTCGGTTAAAGGCCAGACTTTTGATTTCGGCTCAGGTCATGATCTCAGGGTCGTGAGATCAAGCCCCAAGTTGGGTTCTGCACTGGGCAAGGAGCATGTTTAAGATTCTCTCTCCCTCTCCCTCTGCCCACGCCCCATTCGAGAGTGCTCTCTATTAAAAAAATGAACAGAAACATTTAAATAAGCATTTTAGAGCATCTTCACAATAACCTTACAATTACAGTAACTGCATTTTTTGAACACTCACTGTTTCCTGAGTGTTGTGGTGAGCATTTTATAAACAATATTTTACTTATTTTCACATCATTCCTATATGATATCCTAATTATCCTCCTTTTGCGGATGAGAAAACTGAACTTCAGAGCAGTACTTTCGCTTGCTTAGATGCACAGTTAGCACATATTGAAGCTGGGTCTCTAACCTGATCTGCCCACTCTGAAGTCCTTTTATTGCCTTTCAAGTGATTATGCTTTTATCTTCCACCTGTAACAGCATGACCATCTCCATTTGAGGCCTCACAATAATACAATTCATCAATTCTGGTCTGTCTTAAAACTTGTGACACTTCGAAGGGAAGCAAAATCTCCCAAAGTAAGATCCAACCAATGTCCCCAGAAGATCATTTTCCCAAGCTACTCATCTCCTTTAATTTGACCCAATCCAGACCCCCCCACCCCGCCGTCCCTTCTTGTTTTAACCCACATTAGTTTTCATGTGTAAGCCCTGTCATTTGCACCACTGTGAATGGAACTGCAGGGAAGCCATAGTCCACTCCCTTTCATAAACATAAAAGCAGGCTCTTCCCAGTCAGGAGCATGAGTCTTTCTCTACCACTGGTCACCTGGCCCAATTCCAGGGGATATGTATTGTCTTAGATAAATTATAACATGAGATGTAGGGAGACATTTTATTTACACAGAAACAATCTATTTGGTAAAACATTCTATAGTTCAATCAATTTTTATTTTATGATCATGTTTATGATATTAATTAAAGTCCCCTTAGGGAAATGAATGGAAGTATAAGCTTCTACTCCTCCTTAACTACCACACATGTTGGAATAGTGACTAGCACGAGAAAAAATTCTAAGGTACAGAGAAGAATACTGGATTTGGAGGGAGGAGACATGAATGGATGATAGTTAAAGAATGACTTATACCTAACCAATAGTTGGGCGATGAATGGGCAGCTTATGTTCATTTGTTCATTAATGACACTATTGTCATCTCCATTTTACAGATGAGAGGACTAAGAGTGATTGAGATTAAGTGTCCTGATAAGGTTGACAAAGCTAGTAAATGGCCAAGATTTGAATAGAAACACTAGGACTCCAGACTCATATTTAACCATGACGCTTTCCTGCCTGTCTTTTTGCTTCATCCCTCCCATTGGGACCGTTCTCAAAATCTCCATTAATTGAGCAAAGATTAAGCTTATTATCTTGAGTGTCAAATCATCCTCTCAAAAATTATTTTTCTTTTTCTTTTTTTTTTTTTTTTAAGATTTTATTTATTTATTTGAGAGAGGGAGAAGGAGAGAGAGCACATGAGAGGGGTTAGGGTCAGAGGGAGAAGCAGACTCTCTGCCGAGCAGGGAGCCCGATGCGGGACTCGATCCAGGGACTCCAGGATCATGACCTGAGCCGAAGGCAGTCGCTTAACCAACTGAGCCACCCAGGTGCCCCTCAAAAATTATTTTTCTTTTATAATTTCTCTCACCATTGGGAAACCTAGTCACTTTCAAGCAACCGGATGCCCACCGGACTCCTTCAGGAAAGTAGAGTTCTGGGCTGAGCATGGGAAGTAGGACTCTACAGTGATCTTTACTTCTCCTCAGATGAAGGGGATAAAGTGTAGGAAAGTCTTTTAAGCTCTGAACTGCTATGTAAATGACTTAAGAAAATGATGACAATTTTTTTAAATCCTTGTCCTTTTGGTACCATGAAGGCAAGTTTGTTCGATGGCTAATATTTGCACTTACATAAATAGAAAATGCATGTTTTCCCTCTGATCATTTAAGTAAAGGCAGCAGAAAGGTGTTCCATGTGAGAGAAAATTAATAAATTTCTTTAGTCTCATAAAAATATCAGAAAAAAATAGCAAAATAGCTAATGTAATTTGACTTACTACATTTTTTCTATCTTCCCCTTTGTTCCTTAAAAATGTTATATATTTCAACTCATTTAAAATTGACCTTCCCTGAATAATCATTTCAATAATGGATCTTCCTAACCGACCAATATACAAGGTCACTTTTTTTTTTTTTTTTTTTTTGGTAGTGTGATGTTACCATACCTGGTAGTTTGACATTAGGGGAAAAAAAAATAGTTCAACTACACCGAAAATGCCTTACCAACACTTCTCATGAGGCTTTTTTTTTTTTTTTTTTGAGATTTATATATTTTATTTTAGAGAGAGAGAGAGTGCAAGCAGTGGGAGGGGCAGGGGGAGAGGGGAGAGAGAATCCCAAGCAGACTCCTCACAGAGGGTGGAGTTCAAAGTGGGGCTCCATCTCACAACCCCTTGATGGTGATCTGAGCAGATACCAAGAGCCGGACGTTCAACCGACTGAGGCACCCAGGTGCCCCTCATGAGTTTTACCAGCAAAAACCTTGGCCCAGAAAATATTTGTCCATTGCTGAAGGCTTTCTCTCCATAGTCTGTATAATCTTCCTTCTCTGGGTTTCTTTCCAAGTGGGCAGAAGAAGATTGTAAAACTCCTGGGAAATGCCAGATTTTTGTAACCACCCACCTCTGTGGATTTGGATTCTGGTTTAACATAGTGGGTAAAGGAAGGGGGATTACTTCTTGTTGGGCCTGACGAGGCTGCATAGCATAGTGTTTAAGAGCACTTACGTTGAACTGCACTGCCTTAACTTGCATCTCTGCTCTGCTGCTTACTAGTTGTGTGACCTTGGGTGAGTTACTTACGTCAATTTTCTCATCTGTAAAATGGAGATTATCATAGTACTGACTTCACAGAGTGTTGTAAAGATTCAATAAATGAAAAAACATAAAGCACTTAAAAGAGTATCTGGCACTTAGGAGAGCTCTCTATTTATTAAATATATCATTTCTAATCATTGCCTTATGGCCTATTGATAATCAGTAGCTTTTAGTCAAATAGTAGTTTTGTATTTATTCAGAAATTCTTGAAACAACATAGACATAAGTTCAAGAATCTAGATCTATAGATTGTTTCAGCTGTTTGCTAAAGCATTCAGAGAACAATTCTCACTTTAAAGATCTGAGAATTTTTTTTATCAAAATGAGATCTTCAAATTCAGCTAATCCAAACCTTTTTTTTCATAGATATAAAATCTCTGGATCAGGTCAAAAAGGGCCACAGTTGATTACTATCCGTGTTAGGACTAGAACTCAGATCTCTTGCTGTCCAGTCCAGTTTCTAAGAAATATTACAGTATTTTCTAATATGATGATCTAGTCTCCCAGTTAGGACTCTGCCACCAGTTTATTCCTAGTAACACAAATATTTGCCATTTTGTAATGCTGTCTTTACCATCATGTCCTTGACTCAGGGTTTATGTTTACTTTCAAAGTGTAGCAAAGTGTATTTTGGGACAAATATAATAAGAAGACATATCAAAAGTGTTAAATGATGCCACTTTATTGAATGGACACCCTCCATTGGCTCAGGCTTTGCCACACTCACAGAGAGGAAGTTTCAAGTCTCTAAAACTCAGTGTATGGAAAGTATAAGCCTATAGAGAGGTATATTGTACTCAGTAAGCATTAGTCAATAAGAACTGTCTATTGACCTTGAATACAGTAGTGGATCATGGGGAGCTAGAACATCTTATGGAGAAAACAGCTTTATATATGAGTGATAAACTTAGATTCCTTGCTCAAAGAGATGCAGTACACTGAAAATAGATTAACTTTAAAATGTTTGGATGTATTTATGCCCAATAGGTCCCTGCTCGATTACTATAAAACAAATGAAGATGACTTTTTTTTTTTTGAGCCAAATAGACTAGGTAAAATTGATTGCAAGAAGGATGAAATCATTTTCTACAGTGAAATTACAGTATCAACCATGTATAATGTTGACTGGGAGCCAGACTGTGTGAAGTGCTTTATCAATAACCTTTTTGATATTTAATCCTCCCAACAAAGTTGTGTAGAAAGCCTAATTCTTAGATGGCTGGCACAGAGTGACACTCCATGATTAATTGTTGCATGAATAAGGAAACTGGCTCAGTGAGAGGTCTAGTAGGTGGAGGAACTGGCCTTGTAAACCAAAGTGTCTGACTCCAAAAAGCCACAAGCTCTTCAATCCTCATTGTTTTCTGTCCCAGCTTCTTGTCAGGGTTGGAATACTCGATGTTGCATGGGTGGACCTCATTAGGTTAAATTTTCAGGTTGATTCATAAGGGTCATATATTTGCATAAATGAGCCTTAAGATCCGGAAAGCTCAAAAAACTTTGAAAAGCGCATCATATTCTTACAAAATGCATTTGATTGTACTGTGTTAAGGAAAGGAAAATTAAATAAAAAATCATATTCAAAAATTAAAATTCAGAAGCATTTCCCATGAGCTTTGGATACAGCATAATTTTTCCTGGTGCTTGTAGCTACAGGTGCAAGAAGTAGCTTTAAAACTCCGTGAGTACAGGGGCGCCTGGGTGGCTCAGTAGGTTAAGCATCTGCCTTTGGCTCAGGTCCTGGGATCAAGCCAGGTGTTGGGTTCCTTGCTCAGTGGGGAGTCTGCTTCTCCCTCTCCCTCTGCTCCCACCCCCCCACTGGTGCTCTCTCTCTCTCCTCTCAAATAAATAAATAAAATTTTTTCAAAAAATAAAATAAAACTCCATGACTATCTAACAATTTGCCAGTATATGTCTAGCACTAAGTAATTAAAAAAATAGAAACATTTGGAGAGTGGTCAAAAGCCAAAGTCATTATCAAGTTGTTTTGTGTAGAGCTGAGTCCAACAAATTGATGTGTCATGAGAATATTGAGAAAAATCTAAAATGCTATTATATCCTTGAAGATAATTAGCTTCATTATTTGTAGTCCTTTCTTTAACAATTAAAATCCAAACAAGTATTGATACTTTAGTATTTATTCTCTTTATCTGAAAAAGAATAGATTATATTTTCAAATAAAAATACAATTTTCTTTTAAAGGTTTTCTTTACAACATGTGCCCTGCTTAATACCCATCACCCAGTCTAAATAAATGTTCAAACCAAAATAAACAAACAAACAAACAAATAAATAAAGTATTCTTTATAAATTCCTTTTTTAAAATAAGTTCTTATTTTAAATAGATGTTCTAATAGGTCCCTTGTAAGCATCAATATACAGGTTTTACAATTTGTATACAACAGTTACTATTATGAAATATTCATTAGGACTCTGTTAAATTATATACTGAATAAGCACAGTGCTTTGTCACACTTTTCATAGGGTAAATTTCCCAGCAGGCAGTCAGGTCATTCGCATACTACAAAAAGTTTCTAACCATGTTTTCATTATTCATCACATGACTTTAATCCTTTTTTTAAAAATAGCTTTTGTTTACTATTTTACTATATCTTAGTTTCTAATTCCATAAAATGTTCATTAAGAATATATGCAGAGGGGTGCCAGGGTGGCTCAGTTGGTTAAGTATCTGACTCTTGATTTGAGCTCAGGTCATGATCTCAGGGTGGTGGGATGGAGTCTCACGTTTGGCTCTGTGCTCAGCCCGGAGTCTACTTGAAGTTCTCTCTCTCTTTCTCCCTCTGCCCCTCTCCCTGTGTGCATGCACTCTCTCTCTCTAAAAACAAACAAACAAATAAATAAATAATTCTTTTTTAAAAAACACACATGAATTCAGAAGAAATATAAAAATAAGAATATATGCAGACACTTGTTTAAAGGAACATTACATGATGGCATTTGAGGACTAAACTTGGTATTGGTCCCCAACAATGAGGGGACCATTCTGTGAGCAAAAATGGTACTGCCTGGACTGAAGGCCTAATATACCATGGAAACACAATGTATAACCTGTAATAAAATTAGAGCAACTATGTCTGTATGATTGCAGATATTGATAGAGAAATGTACATATCAAGGTATTCAATTTTATTATGTTCAATTAAGATTATTGTATAATTTATATGAATGGCATTTACGTGAGCCAAAATGGTCCTTATGTGACAAAATAAAACCAGGGAGAATGTTTTAAAATATAAACACATTCAGTTATTGGATATGCTTTTTTATTTGATATTACATTAAAGCTTATATGTATGAAATTTCAGTATTAGGAGATGTCTTGAATTACAAAGTTGTTCCAAATCATGCACTCCAAAGTTAATCACTAATATAGAAAAATAACCTGTAATGTCAAAATTGGGCAGATGTATAGATCAAGTTTTATTTTACAGTAGAAATCAGAAAAAAATGTATAACAAAATATAGCACTTGTGGAGAGAAACTACTTTTTTAAAAGCATGTAGACATTCAATCGGAAAGTTCAAAAAAGGGCAAAGACTGATTTTGAACAGATTCCATGATGCTAAATTATTTGTAGTATTAAAATATTTGTCTATACTTGGAAATGAAGTCAGGATAGAGAAATATTACAATTCTGTTTAAAACTTTCTTTAAATAGCAAGTATGACATGAAACTTAGTATTTATATGAGATGTTTAAATATTCCAACTGTACTGAAGAAAGTAAGAAAAAATTAAAAACTTTTCATATCCCAATTCTCAAAGGTACTAGTCTAACAGATTTTTCTCTATCCACATATTCACACATACCTCTTCTCTTAAAATGCTACAGATTGGATTATGGTATATAATTATTACAGTACATTCTGTTCTCAACTTGCTTCTTAACACAGTAATATATTCTGGTTATTTTTCACATTAACACATATAGCTCATTATTTTCAACTGTTGCTTAGAAACCCATGTATGGGTGTACCATGACTAATTTAGTCAGTTCCCCATAGGTGAATAAATTTTTTTCCCAACTTTTTGTGTTTTTTATTGAACTATGTCTTCACAGTCCTCTGCATGTGTAGCAGTGGGGAACATATTCACAGAATAAATTCCTAGAACTGGAATCTGGGTCAAAAATTTCAAGTATTTCAAATTTTGATATTGACAAAGATGGTACCAATTACTAAGGTAGCATGAAAATACCTATTTTCCTATTCTTTCATAAAATTTAATGTGATAGATAAAAAGAGTATTGCACTTTGGAAGTGCATTTCTTTAATTGTGAGAGCTTATTGGCATTTTTTCTCATGCTTACTAGCCATTGGTACTTCTTTTCCCATTACCTATTTCTTCCTTTGCCCATATTTCTACTGTGTTGAGCATCTTTTTGCTATTGAATTGCAAGTTGTTTTTTAAAATTAAGGATAGTAGCACTTTGCCTCTTGTAAGTTGAAAATATTATTTCTTGATCATCATTTTACTGTTTACTTTTTTATGGTTTTCTTATTGTATAGAATTTTTAAAAAATTGTAATAAATTTTTAATTGTTCTCATGATATCTTCCGGGAAAAACCTTGCCATCCAGGATTTTTTTTTTTTTAAGTCAAACAACACCATACTTCTGATTTCATTTTGTACATATAGTTTACCTATGACAGTATCAAGGTAGCGAAAGTAAGTTGAATATTTTCTTTCATGACAATTGAATAGAATCCAAATTCATTGTGGTCTAAATATTTTTATCTAAATTATTTCTAATATTTTAATGTCAATATGCACTATTTAAAAAAAAAGAAGAAGAAGATAGCAGGAGGGGAAGAATGAAGGGGGTGGAAATCGGAGGGGGAGACGAACCATGAGAGACGATGGACTCTGAGAAACAAACTGAGGGTTCTAGAGGGGAGGGGGTTGGGGGATGGGTTAGCCTGGTGATGGGTATTAAAGAGGGCACATGTTGAATGGAGCACTGGGTGTTATACACAAACAATGAATCATGGAACACTACATCTAAAACTAATGATGTAATATATGGTGGTTAACATAACAATAAAAAAAATAAATGGAGTCAAGAAAATGGTAAAAAAAAATGCACTATTTTTTTTCTTGAACAATTGAAAGCTTTTGCTTTGCTTAATGACTGACAAAGTTATCAATGTGCCTGCTCTATGGGTTGATCTTCTTTTGTAGTTGTACTTTTAGGGGAAAGCCTGAATTCTTGGGATTGCATGATTGGTAAATGAGGTGGGAAGCCCAAAATAGTAATATAAAACTGAAAAGATCTCATACATCTTATTAGGCCTGCTTAAATGTAATAGTGAGGTCTTAATTTAAAGGCAGGGGAATGTACTTCACATATAACAGTACTGCTGAGTCTTTATGCAATCATTTATGTATTATTTTCTTTATTTATAAATTATATTTTAGAGATTTATTTATTTATTTGAGAAAAAGGGGAAGATTTATAAAGTTTTGGATATTTGCCTACAATAGCCCATTAGTTGTATGATATTCAACTAATATCTTTGTCCACAAAAGTACGCTTGTCCTTAAAACCAGAAGCTTCAAATGTAAATAACTGTGTACTTCTAATAAAATGGTTTTGAATGGGAAGCATGAGCTATTATGAATATAGCTTAGGTACAACATTGGGCCCTTCAGAGCTAACAATCATCAGTATACTTTTATAAAATATTAAAATACCATGAAAGCTGGCAGATGAAACAGAATGATTTCTGTCAAGTTCTAATTAGAGATAAGCCAACCTTGATTTAGTTCTTCAGAAGAGTTATCTGTAAGCTCTACTGTATATTCCTATAGCCTATGCTGAAAATATGGACCGTGATTTGTGTGTAGTGGTAGGATCTAAGAGCTGCCTAGCTACAGGCCCAGTTTTTCAACCAATTCTTCCCCGTGTAATAACTATTCATTTGGCTCTTGTCCTCTGCTGTTCCTGCCTGAAGTCCCAATTCACGTTAAGGACTGGTGATACATGAACTTTTGAAGATTTGTAGGTTTGGATAAAACCCTAATGGGATTAGATCTTTATCTAAAAGTTCATGCTAACTTGTATGAAGATTCTGTACTTAATTTCACTTAAAAATCAGGAAAAAAAAGTTACTGATAATTAATTTAGAAAGAAATGATAACTTTCCTTACCTTTGAAAATGGGCAAAATATTACTACACTGAAATAGATAAATTTAGAAAAATTTAAAAATTATCTGTTTTATTGTGACAACTCATGGCCATACCAAAATTTCACACTTAGTGATTACAGTATTTTATGACTCGTATCTATGAAATGACCAAGTTTCATAAAATACTTTCTAAATTTAACTGAAATTACTATAGAGGAATCAAACTTGAAAATGTTTCAATGTATCTGTCTGGCAATTAACAACCACGGTAGTAGTGTTATGTTTTCCAAGGCTTTAAACAGAAGATTCTTGTCACATACATTGCTGCTTCCTGGCTTTTCAATTGAAACAGTTCCACCCACTATGAGGCAATCCAGAAGTGGAGAGATTGCACAGTGGTCTTATAAATGAAATCAAGTGAGATCTTCTGAATGATGGAAAAAGAATGAACCTAAGGAAGATCAAAATCACCCATGGATTTATTATAGGGCTACTATTGGACGCAATCTGAAGCCTACACGTGAGATCTTATAAGGTGATCTAAACACTAACCAGACATTCTAGTTCTTTTTAATATGCTCTGAGAGTATGTGTTTAAGGGAGATTTTACTTGGAAAAAAGCCATTTCCCCCCCATCTGTGCTATTTGGGTCTCTGCTTGCTCCCAGCAGTGGTTCTGATCTAGGACCACATGTCATTATTGGAATACCACTTCTATTAATCACAGTGAAAGCCAAATTAAAATGTCCCAGACAAAGATGCACACATTTTGATTTTAAAAACATGTACAAATTTAGTTTTTGCTCCGAAGGATAATATAAATGAAGTACTGGTTAGCTTGCATGAACACAATATTGTAAACAAAATAGACTGTTGGGCTTCCTTAGTCATGAGGCCATGGGAATGGACTGCAGAGTGAATCAAGAAGTCCTACTATTTCAGTATGGAGAAGATTCTGGAATCAAGAAGTTTCAATAGTAAATTGAAACTAATAACCTTTTCACCTGTTGCTTCTGATTAATGCTTTCCAAGTATTCTGCTGTATAATAGTGTGTAAGTCATCTAGAACTTTTAAAATAATTTTTAAAAACTTTTCTGTAGTAGTCAAATGGAAATGTTTTGTTTCACTGAAACAAAATTACTTAAAAATTGATTAGGACAGATTTTCATATAGATAGGCAAATAAAATCTTATTCCCTGTTACATTTCAGTGAAGTCACAAAATATCCAGTGTTTCCATTCTGAAACTACAAGGATTCTAACTGCAGGACACTTGTGAAACCATGAGAATGTGGAAGGAATTGAGTATTTTGACTTCTAATTATGCTAGGATATTGGGTTGACAAGAACAGTGGACAACGACATTTGTCCTCTTTCCTTCTAGTTGAATTATAAGTGGCATATACAGACTATATTAAAGAATAGGATTTGGTTTTTTGAAACTTGGCTATAAAAAAGTTGCTGGCAAAAAAGGACACACAGTTCCTAAATATGATCTTCCACTCCCCACAATGGCAAAGGGATTCTAGAGGCACAACTGTGAAGTTGAAGAAGCACTAATGATAATGAACTCACCGCCACCCTTTTTCCTACTACCCAACCCTTTCTTGACCTTTTCCTTAATGTCCTTTTTCTGACCATGGTCTTATCTGGAGTATCATACTACTTTCAGGTATTTTGACTCCTTAGGTTCCTCTAGGCTTTGATAATTTTCAGACTTCTTGTTTTTGAAAACCTTGACAGTTTTGAGAAGTACTGGTCAGATATTTTATAGACTGTCTTTCAGGTTTGACTATCTGATGTTTTTCTCATGGTTAAATAGGAGTTATTTGTTTTTGAGGAAGAAGACAACAGAGGTGAAGCGTCATTTTTCATCGTATTATATCAAGAGTACAGATTATTACCATGGTATCACTGTTGACCACCTGGCTGAAGTTTGTTGAGTTTCTTCACTATGAAATTTCTCTTTTTTACCTGCTTTATATACTGTACTTTTTGGAAAGAAGTAACTATGCCAGCCCACATTCAAGGGGTACGGAGTTATGCTTAGCTTCTTTGATGGGAAGTATCTACATGAATTATTTAGAGATTTTTTTCCATAGGAGATTTGTCTATTTCTTCTGATTTATCTACTTATTCAATTATTTATTTATATCAATGTAGGCTCATGAATATCTATTTTATACTTAGGATTATGATCTAATACTACATTATCTTACTACATTGTCCCCGCTGTAGCCACCAAGAACATTTTTAGTTGGTGCCTGTGTTTCTCTGACACAGTCCCATTGTTGGATTTTTACTCCCCGCCCCATTTGGTACTTTGTTGCTTCCTGGCACTGCAAAATGTTCCCAGTTTATTTTGTATATTTCTTGCCCTGTCTTAGATTTAGCTGTTTCCCTAAGGACCCATAGTTCTTTTAACTGGAAAATGGTATTTGAAACCAAAATCTAGTTGCTCCTGGGGTATTGTTTATAGGTCCCCTCAGCTCACAGAGCAAGAAGATTATATATATATATGATATTAATCCCTGTGTATACAGATATCTATAAATACGTCCCCATGTAACTATCTTTGTCTATATTATGCTGAGCGTGGTTCATTGTGATATCCCCTACTGTAATCCAGTACTGCATGGATCCTTCTAGCCTCCTCTCCTTGTTTATCTGTACCCTCCCACTCCCACAGTGAGAACTCTGGTTCCCATCTTCCTCCATTCATTTACTTAACTGGGTTCTAGTATAGGTGTATAGTGGTTTTAGAACTGTTAACTTGTATGCTTATGGGAAACAACTTTATCAAGTGGAATACAGTTTTGACGTACCATTTCTTTTGCCCTTAGTCTTACCATCTCCACTCATCCCCAAAGTTACTTAGGTCAGCAATTTTTCCCCACCCCCGTTAGTGAGGTTATGTTATATAATTTATGATAAATTAGATTCTGAGATGCCTGCGTGGCTCTCAGTCAGTTAAGGTCCAACTTGTGATTTCAGCTCAAGTCATGATGATCTCATGGGTCATGTGTTCAAGCCCCAAGTCAGGCTCCATGCTCAGGAGGGATTCTGCTTGAGATTCTCTCTCTCCCTCTGCCCCTCCTCCACTTGTGCACACACACACTCTCTCATAAATAAATAAATTTTTAATAATACAATTAGATTTTTTGTCCCATTCTTCATTCCATCCTGATATCTTCTGACTTGTTAAATGATTTAATTTTTCTAAGGTTGCATACATTGATTTTGATACTTTGTATTGTACAGTTCCATAGGCTTTAAAAAATGCTGTGTCATGTACACATCATTACAGTAACATAATAAATAGTTTTACTTCCATGCTCCATCTATTTAATCCTCCCAGCTCCTCAAATCCATGTCTAACACTGACCTTTTTACAATCTGTAGTGGTTTTTTTTGAATGCCCTATAAATGGAATAATTCAGTAAGTAGTGTTTTTGGACTGACTTTTCGCTTAGTAACATCAATTTAAAATTCATGTATGTTTTTCCTGGCTTCTGATTCCACACCTTTTTAATCACTGAATAACATTTCATAATATGGATGCACAGTGGATTGCTTATAAATTCCCCTATTGAAGGCATCTTCAATGCTTATAGTTTTTGGAATAAAGCTTCAATAAACATTTGGTTGCAGGTGTTTGTGTGGATGTAAGTTTCAAATTAGGTTAATACCTAGGAGCACAGTTGCTGAACTGCAGAATACAACTATGTTTAACCTCAAGTATGGGCTTTTGTGTGCATGTAAATTATATAAGACTGCTTTCAAAGTGCTTATACTGTACTTCATTCTCATCAGCAATATCTGAGTGTTCCATTTGTGCTGCAATTTTTGCCAGTGCTTGGTTTCAGTTTTTATTTATTTTAGTCATTCTTTTTTTTTATTCTTATGTTAATCCCCATACATTACATCATTAGTTTTAGATGAAGTGTTCCATGATTCATTGTTTGTGCATAACACCCAGTGCTCCATGCAGAACGTGCCCTCCTCAATACCCACCACCAGGCTAAGCCATCCTCCCACCCCCCTCCCCTCTAGAACCCTCAGTTTGTTTTTCAGAGTCCATTGTCTCTCATGGTTCGTCTCCCCCTCCGATTTCCCCCGCTTCATTCTTCCCCTCCCACTACCTTCTTCTTCTTCTTTCTTTCTTTCTTTCTTTCTTTCTTTCTTTCTTTCTTTCTTTCTTTCTTT
>NW_023270971.1:1370743-1403600 GCF_011800145.1 Mirounga leonina
TTTCTTTCTTTCTTTCTTTCTTTCTTTCTTTCTTTCTTTCTTTCTTTTATTTTAGTCATTCTAATAGATCTGTAGTGATATCTTATTGTTTTATAAATTTTGTTTCTGTGATGACTAATGACTGCATCATTTGATGTGTTTGTCATTGGTATATTTTCTTCGGTGAAGGGTCTGTTTATATCTTTTGCTCATTTTTAATTGTTTTTTATGATAAATTTTGAGCGTTCTTTATACATTTTGGATACAAGTCCTTTGTCAAAATGCTTTTCTTGTAGCTTTACTGTGCTGTAATTTACTCACTGTAAGTGTACAATTTAATGATTCTTATTAAATTTCTAGAGGTGTAGGACTGTCATTATGATTATGATTATATTGTAGTTAAAAAATCAAGCTTTTTAAAAATATATTTATAGAGACCAATATGAGCTCCCCATTTATTGAAAGATAAGGATTTTACATATTTTTATGTCCTCCTCTTCTCCATCACCTAAAGACTTTTGGATTTTGAACCTAAACTATGAGTATTGCATCTTACCACTTACATTTTAAATCTTTTCTTTAAGGTATTATTTTTATATTGACCTTATGTTATATGAGTGTAAGAATGATTATTTGAATTTACAATGTTTTTGATGTTGTGACTCAGTGAGTTTGCAAACAACTAACAAGTGTCATCGAACACCACAGAGCAAAGAGGAAATAAATAAAGGGAGATTTAATGATGCATACAAGTGTAGCTTCCTCCACCTATGATTAAAAATTAAATGTTATCGATATTGGGATGTAGTCATTATGTTTGTTGACTATAAGTTTGTGGAAAGATTCAGTAGTAAGTTCTTAGCAAGCCAACAGTAAGCTAACTCTGAGACTGCCTTCACCGATTTGAGTGACTGGAATACTGAGGTGCAGATTCCCACTCCTCCTGTACACACTGACCAGAGGCATGCTGGAGTGCTGGGTTTAGTTTTGTTTGCCATTCTATAAGAGAGACATTGACAAATTGGATCTAATACATAGGGCAACCAAGATAGTAAAAGGGCTAGACATGGTGTCACATAAGGAATGTTTAGAAAAAACTGGAATGTTTAGTCTGCAAAAGGAAAGAATGATGGGACTGTGGATTGGTTGGAGGAACATGATAGCCATCTATCTTTAAACATTTACAGGACCAACAAAATAAAGAGGATTTTTTTTTTCTTTTTGTCACAAAGAGACTCACTAGTAATATAGATTAAGTTCAAAGGAGGCAGGGCTTGACTTATACAAATAAGAACTTCTTTAAATTTAAAAATTTTTTAATGAAATGGGTTTTCTGATTTAGATGCAAACTTAGGGGAAAGAAAAGAACTTCAAGGTCAAAAGCATGCAGGAATGCTGTCTAAATATTCTTGAAATTTTCTACTTATATTTCTTCATAAATGTATACTCTATCAAAGAGTATTTTCTATAATAATTGAAACATATGTGATTATGATAGCAAGCCTTCTGTTGTCCCGGACATTGAGTATAAAGTATGCTGGAGAGAAAGTTCAATGGATGATAGAATTAAAATTTTAAAGATGGATAGCTTTGAATAGGCAGAGAAACAACAATTTCAATCAAAGAATTACGTCTAAGAGTACAGAAACAATAAGCAAAGATGTCCTTTTCATAAGACACTGAGTAGGCAAATCTGACAGAAAACAACTGTGTGTAAATGTTCATGAAATAATTGGGATGAGAGCTCTGGTTTGTCATTAATGGCCTCTAATAACTTCCACAGTCTAAATTAAATGATCAGTTTATAACCCTCATCTTACTTGACCTATCACCAGCCATGGATACAGTTGATCACTCTCTCCCCTTTGAAACAAATTCAACCCTTGGCTTCCAAGACACTATGCATGCCAAGTTTTTATTTTTCTGGGTGCTCCTTCTTCATTTCCTTTCGTGGTTCTTCTATACTTATTTCAGCACTAGTGTAATTTCAATAGCATTGCTTTATATGCCATATATAAGCTGATGTCTTGCAAATGTATGTCTCCACCCTGTACTTCCTTGAATTTCAATTTTAGTTATAAACTGTCTACTTGATATCACCTCTGGTGTATTTAACAAAGCATAGAAAACTAAACATGCCCTAAACTGAACTTCTTCTGTCTACTCTACCTCCCATCACCACCGTCCCCTTCCCTTGTAGTATTCTCCTCTCACTAAATTATAGCTCTATTATTACAGTTGTTCAGGAAATTATTCATTTCTGATTTCATTTCCCCTCATGGTCACACATTCAATGTATCAATAAATCTTGCTGGATCTACCTTGAAAATATATTCAGAATGCAACCCCGTTCTCACTCCTTTACAACCATCCCTGCTCCCAAGCACCATTATGTCTTTCCTAGATTAATATAGCCTCCCAGCAAATCCTTTTGCTGCTACCTTTCAGTGCATTCCCACTAAAGCAGCTTTTAAGATGAAAGCCAGATTGTGTCACAATTTTGCTCAAAATCTTTCAATGACTTCTTTCTCATTCAGAGTAAAAGCTGAATTCTTTTCAAGGACCCACAAAGTTCTGCTAATCTAACACCCTTCCCCTGTCTGACCTCATCTCTTAGTTGTTTCCCTGTCACTCACTTCTGCTCCAGTCACATTGGTCTTGACATTTTTTTTTTCTTCCAAACATGCAGACGAGGTTCCTCATCAGGACCTTTATAATGTTCCTTCTACCTGTAGTTTCCTTCCACCAGATATCCATAAGACATGCACTCTTATTATTTCCTTCAGGGCTTTACTTGTAGTCACCGTATCAATCAATCCTACCCTGTATAAAATCTCACTTTCATCTCAACACTGAACAGCCCTTTTTCTGCTTTATTTTTCCTTCTTAGCACTTCTCACTATAAATGTATCATTTACATATACTGTATAGCTTTATTACTTAATTTGGCTTGTTGTCTCACCTCCTCACTAGATGTAAGCAACAATTTTTGTCCATATTGCTCACTGCTGTACTCCAGTGCCTAAAAGAGCTCATGCCACATAGTCATTGTTAGATAAATAAATATTTATTTATTTATTTAATATTTTTTGAAAGCCCTGAGCAGTAGGCCAAAGGAAGAATTGTGTTTGCTTAGGTTTGGGAAGAGTGTGGTAGCTTTTTTTTTTTAAAGATTTTATTTATTTATTTGACAGAGAAAGACACAGCAAGAGAGGGAACACAAGCAGGGGGAGTGGGAGAGGGAGAAGCAGGCTTCCTGCAGAGCAGGGAGCCCGATGCGGGGCTCGATCCCAGGACCCCGGGATCATGACCTGAGCCGAAGGCAGACGCTTAACGACTGAGCCACCCAGGCGCCCCAAGTGTGGTAGCTTTTTGACAGCAAAAGTTATGCTAAAGATGTATTGTAGAAAGACTCATTTCCCAAATTATGATTTGAGTATAAAGAATACTGAAAAGTTTCAAAGGTTTAAAAAAAGACCTTGTAGGAGTGTGTTATAATAATTTATAGCATCTTGTGGACAAAAGGAAATGGAACACAACAAAGAGACTAATTACAAAGAAAGAATTGCTATCTAAAGGCTGGTTATTGGATAAGGAGAAGAAATCAAAATCAATGATTTTTGAAACTTTTTTTTTTTTTTTTTTTTTGTAGAGTGGTGAGTGAAGAGACAGGATCAAGATAAAAAAATAGTGTAGAGGACAATGGAGTATACCACCCTTCTCTCCTTCAGGACTGAAGTTCTCACTCTTCCAGCCACTGACAATGTTGGTAGCTGACAGCTCTTAGTTGAGTCTCTTTCCTAAAATTGCCCTTGGCTGAAGAATGCCCACCCTCCCAAGGTCATGCTGCCTCCTCTGGAAGCAGGTTGCATCCAAAACTAGTCAATAAGGAGATATGAAGGCCTTAAAGTGGGACAGCTGTGGGGGACCATCCCAGCTCTGGAGCCATTAGTGGTACACTGTGAGGTCTTTGCTGTGACTGCATTGCAAATCATCTACTCCTTTTACTCAGTCTAACTTTCCTTTCCGTCTGGTGTTGCTCTTGAAGTCTCTCTCCATAAACTTCCTGCATGTGATGCTCTTCCCAAGAAACCCAACCTAAGACAAATAGACATCTGAGAAACACTGAAGAAAATAAATAAGAAGTTGGGAACTAGCAACATTTATGTCTATGATAAATAAACAGGTACATTTCCTTTTTTTTTTAAGTTTTATTTATTTATTTTGAGGTAATCTCTACACCCAGTATGGGGCTCAAACTCATGACTCTGAGATCAAGAATTGCGTGCTCTTTTGGTTGAGCCAGCCAGGTGCCCCAAGAGGTATATTTCATACATTCTTAAATTCAACTGAAGTCACTTAATTTTAATATGGATCTATTAAATATCAGTGTTTAGAGAAAACTATACTATTTACTATTGGAAGCATAATAAAAACAAAAAGACCCTTGCTTCTGAGCCTCACAATAAATACATTCAACTTATGAAAGAGCATTGATACTGAGGCTGGAATCCTCCCGGATCACAACCAAATTCATGATTAACAGCCCGCAGATGTGCATAAACTTGTGGAAATATAATGTCTCTGAAGCATGTGAGATGTTACTAGTCTGTGTTTACAAGACATTCTTCCAAAGATACTTTATGCATGTGTAGACTAGTATTTTAACTACCTTTTTAGTTCTTTAAACAGGTATATATCTAATAACACAAAAAGAATATAAATTGGCTTGTAGCCTCTTATAATGTTATCCTTTCTGATCTTGGATTAAGGCAGTATATGGATGGGCAGTTCTCAAGGAAATTCTGAGAATATTAGTTAATGGTTCAAAGATAAATAATTGCCAAAATTTTTAGGAATAATCTGTGGATTTGAACACTAGAAGCATTCACATGATGACATTAACTCAGCCTCTTAACTTTGAACATTCTCTAGTAAACAATTCCTTTTCCCCCTCTAACCCATTTAGCAAAACCAGCAAGAACTCGGTGTCTGAATTTTGAGCATTTCCACTCTCTCACACATGGATATTGCTAGTAATTTGTCACTGGATAGTTAAGAGCTCTGTAAAGATGGATTGCAATAAACATGAAAAAATTTTAAAAACACACTAGCTGATAGAGCAAGGAGAGAAATCATAGGCTAATACAATGATTAAAGTAGGAAGTGGCATTCACAACAAAGCTGTTGCAAAAATACTACAAACAGCTATCCACCATGTACTTAAATACTTCTCAGGAAGGAAATTCCAAGTTTTTTTTAGAAACTCAGAATTTAATAGCTTTTGCCATAGGTCTTAAATAAATCCCTCTATGACAGTTGAAGTCCATTTCTTGTTTTTATATCTTTAACACTCAGTGATCCATATAGAAGCTGTAATAAATTTTCACCCTCTTGACTGAGAAATCATTGAATCTGCTGTGTTTCTGCCACCTCACATTTGGTGTGGATGGCCTAATTTGATTTTGTCATGCATAAGACACATAAATCATTCTCATCTGTATTATTCTCATAGTTCTTGCTCTGAAAAACCTTACATCAATGTTGATATTATGACCAAGATTGCTACTTCATTCTGGGAGAGCAACAGAAGTTATCTTTAAGCTAAAGACATTCATCCCATAATGTTGCTGTATTATTTTACCACCAACACATTCCCAAATGGCTTACTACCTACTTTTAAATAAGAAATATAAAGGAAGTGTAAAATATTCTGCATAAATCAAACATTCCAAATGACAATGCTTGCTTTATTCCTGATTTTTAACCTAACATCTCATCTTCTGTTTTTAACCTGATTTGTTCACCATTGCTTGTGTCTGGAGATAAAAAAGGTGTTTCTCTATCGTATCTGTTCTTTTTTTTTTTTTTTTTCGTTTTAGTAATGTTTACACAATTTGTAGAGAATGGTCTGTTAACAATTTCTGGATTAAATTTTTATTTACAAAAAGTCCTGCTCTGAGAGTAAGATTGAATCAGAGTTTCCTTGGTGAATAATCTTACATGGCTTATTCCTACCCATGCTCCCCTTTTAGACTGTACATTATCTTAATCAGTATACACTATGTGTTTGACACTGTAGAGCGATATAGAGAAATTCTGCTCTTCTAGGCAGATATTTATTGACCATGACATTTAAGCAAGGCAGATGCTTGGTTACAAAGAGTGTTAAGAATTGGGCTAATCATGACAAGTGTAAATGTTTAGCCCAAGTATTAATTAATAACTTTGTGTGTATCTAGAAAAACAACATGATTGTGCTGACAAACATCTAATGAGGTATCAAAAAAGTGATTAATTAACTCCATCTGGACTCTTTGTATAATCTGTTTTTTGAGAAATATTTTGCAACAAAAACGGCAACTGTTGAATCCTGACATCTGCCCTATTTGTCTATCTGTCCATCTGTTTGTTTGTCCGAATGTATTTTGTTAGAGCATAACACATATTTCTTTATAAGCCTTTCTCCATAACTGAGGAAGTACAGGGATTTAAATGGTAGCAGCCTTGTTTACTATACATCACCAATTTGGAACCTCAGACTATTTGCAAGAAAGCATTATGTATATTTTATAAATTTCTTTACTAAAGCTGTGTAATAAAGACAAAAATTGAAGTATGCATAAAAACTAAAAAGATATTTTGGTAAGCTGAAAACCAGCTGGGTGCCCAACATGTATAATATAATCCCTTTATAAAGATATTTATTCATACATTGTGTTACAGATAATATTAAATACCTAAAAAATAATCTAGCAGAATAAAATATTCTGATATTATAAAAATATTAAGAGTGATTACCTTTGGGGAAACAAATGGGATGAGGTATTACTATTAATCTTCATAATTCCTTAGTCTTTTATTTGTTATTAATATGTATATAATTTTTTAAAAAAGTATAAATTTTCTTTTATAATTTGCAATATATCTAAGAATGAAGTACATCATTTTGCTGCTCAGGAAATGAGGAAGCCGTAGTTTCTTTACACTGTTACATTCTTTCATGTGGACATGTTAGCTAGGACTCAATTTGGTAGACTACCTTTATATATAAATCATTTTGTTCTTTTTTGTTAATATAGCTTCTAAATTGTTTCCCTAGCATATTAAAATCAAACTGCCTGGATTTATCTGTTTTTTTTACTGAAGCAAATGAGATCAGTGTCAATGTCTAGCAGTTTTTATAATTGCCTTTTTTTCTTGAGGGAAAGTTTTTAGAAATCTCCCCACAAGAAAATTAATCATAGTCTAAAGCCATTGGAAAATTCATGTGGAAATAAAATTTTGCTGAATAAGATAAATGTCCCCTAAATTATATTCAAACAATAACATCAACAATAGATGAATCAAAATTATTGAAGCACTGACAGCCACAGCCCAGAAAATTCTATGAATTTTTTACAACACCATGTGTGAACATTATAAGGTGGGGGACAAATTTGTTTAGAATTAACAATGTGCAGTTAAATAAGCCTATAAATATATAAATCTATCTACTATCTCCTCTTCTACTTTACTTCTACTTTGGGTAGCATTTCTTTTTTTAAAGGTTTATTTATTTATTTGCAAGAGAGTGGAGGGCATGAGCGGTGGGGAGGGGCAGAGGGAGAGGAAAAAGAATCTCAAGCAGATCCATACCCTCTCCTGCTGAGCGCTGAGCCTGACATGGAGTTTCATCCCAGGACCATGAGATCATGACCTGAGCTGAAATCAAGAGTTAGACACTTAACCGAGTGAGCCATCCAGAAGCCCTTGGGTAGCAGTTTTTTCCTTACAAAAATCCTTTCTTCATTTCTAATTCTGTATATAATTCTTGTATCTTGATGGTAACATGTGGTTGGTAAGATCTTAGTGATTGAAGCAATGATTTTTTTAATGGCAACTTCCATTACAGATGTTCTGAAAATTGGCCCTGTCTCCATCATTTCCCTTTCAGGATCATTAGGAAGGGCACACTGTCTTCAATGATGGATCTGGTGCAACTCATTTCCAAAGACTTTAAAGGGAATGAATACAGAGTAGAAAGCCAGAATCTTATAGATTATCACAGCTGGGTACTTGGGATACCTCTTCAAATCCCTGAGAGAGTGGTCCTCTAATGTATTCAAGTGATTTGTTACTTGAAAGACATTGCTATCTTGGTAGAAAGTCATAAAGAACTAAAGGTTAAACATATAATAAAAGCATTAAATGATATGTGTAAGTGTGTGTGTATATATATGTATCTGTCTATATTATATATATATATATAGATCAATTCTACTATATATAGTGGAACCTTAAGAAAAAATATATTAGGATACAATTTACTCTTGAGAAAATTCTTTCATTAATGTATTATTTCTGATTATTGAATAAATACTACATTTATATAATTTGTGCAATCAAAAAGCCATTGGTGTTCTAACAAAAAGTAGCTTGAGAACCTTCCATAAGATGTTTATTCAATGATCATTCATTCATCAATCTTAAGCTGTACATTTCCATATCCAACTGCCTATCTGACAGCTTTGCTTAGATGTTTAAAAGGCAAACAAAATTAAAGGCAGCAAAAACAAAACAAAAACACCTCTCAATTCCATACACAAAGCCCCAACGTTTTTCTCCTACTCACCTCATCTTAGTAAATGACACCATAATACACTCACTTGGTCAACCAGAAATTCTATTGGTGATCTTAGATTCCTTTCTTTCTCTCATCTCTGATATCTAGCATATTACTCCCAAAACACGAATCCAACTTCTTTTCATCTCCTCTACTGCTACCCTAGTCTGACTTACTGGTATCTCTTGATTTCATTTCTTCAGGAAATTTTTGGTAGGCCTCCTAACTTCATGATCCTTTAAAGTCTATTCTCCACATCAGCCAGAGTAATCTTTTTTTTGTTTTCTCATTATGTTCAGTTAGCCATAACATAAGTTTTTGTTGTAGTGTTCAACAATTCATTAGTTGCGTATAACACCCAGTGCTCTCATCTCAACACCTACCTTCCTTTTTTTTTTTTTTTTTTTTTTAACACCTACCTTCCTTAATACCCATCACCGGGTCACCCAAAACCCCCACCACCTCCCTTTTGTAACCCTCAGTTTGTTTCCCGGAGTCCAGTGTCTCTCATGGTTTGTCTCCCTCTCTGATTTCTTCCCATTCAGTTTTCTCTCCCTTCCCCTGTGGTCCTCCGCTCTATTCCTTATGTTCCACGTATGAGTGAAACCATATGATAATTGTCTTTCTCTGCTTGACTTATTTCACTTAGCATAATAATCTTAAAAAAAAAGAATCTGGTCATAATTTCCTCTTCTTGAAACCTCCGAAGTTTTCCTATTTGACATAGAATAATGAAATGTAAACTTTTTATCTTTGCCTACAATACCCAATGTGATTGATTTCTGTTCTGTCCCATCTCCTACCACCTTTGCTTTGTTGTCTCTTTTCCAAGCTACACTGACCTTTCTATCACTTAAACACACTGAACTCACGTGGGGAACATACTCCATAATGGTTATTTGTGGAGTAAATGAAGTACTTCTTTGATCAAGTATAAAAAATGACTGGGGCACCTGAGTGGCTCAGTTGTTAAGCATCTGCATTTGGTTCAGGTCATGATCCCGGGGTCCTGGGATCGAGCCCCGCATCGGGCTCCCTGCTCCACAGGAAGCCTGCTTCTCCCTCTCCCGCTCTCCTTGCTTATGTTCCCTCTCTCGCTGTGCCTCTCTCTGTCAAATAAATAAAATCTTTAAAAAATAAAAAAATAAAAATAAAAAATGACTAACACACAGATTCTGATCTCCAGAAACTTATGGTTCAGTAGAAAGAAATGCACCAGTATACAAATAAGAGCAATATGTATCCTGGTGGTATGAAAAAACTATGAATAGAGCTTGTAAGGTTACAAAGAGGAGTCATCAGTTTTATTTGAGAGAAGTTTGTTGAATTAAGTTTCAAAAGATAACTTGGGAGATATTGGCCAGGAGGACCCAGATTGAGGAGGGCATTGGAGGCAGTTGGCTCCTGAGGAGGCAGAGGACAGAAACCACATCAGGAGTAAGGGGACACACAGATCACTCAACCTGATTTGACCAAAGCACCAGACCTAAATATGGGCCTATTGTTCTACGTTACCATGAACAGTAAAGAAAAGTAGAAAAAAAAAATGCTCTGTGGGCCAACTGATATCATCAGATTAGAAATGCATTTCCTATGCCCAGGCCAGACCCATTGGTCCATTTGAACAAATCATTATTTTACTTGTTAAATGTTTATTTTTATCAACTACACTCTATACTTGGTACTGTTCTAACTATTGGAAATAGAAGATTGAGTACAACAGACTATGTCCTGCTCTCATAGTCTTTACAGTTAGTATAGGAGAGAGATAAAAAAACAAACAAATAAACACTTGCTATTTCAGGCAGCCATAAGTGCTCTGGGAAGAAACAAGGCAGGGTAAAGGAAAGGTAGGAAAAGGGGAATCGTTATTCTACTTGGAGTGATCACGGGAGGGCTCTCTGTGAGGAGATGAAAATCTGAGTAGAAACTTGAATAGACCGAGGGAGAGAGATGCAGTTCTCTGGAAAAAGAGCATCCTTGACTGCTAAAATGTCAATGACAGAAGATGTGAAGCACACAGGTGGTGGCATTAGAGTAGAAGAGCAAGGAGGCAGGGGCTCCTGGAGTTCAGTGAGCTCTTGAAAGAGTGGTAAAATCTGAGTCAGAGAGAGCCAGTGGCAGATCATAGAAGGCACTACAGACTCTCCCTTGTACGGAGAGTGACATGGGAGCTACTGGGAATTTTTGAACAGAGGGAAGATACCACATGACTTATATTATAAAATAATGATTCCATAGAGTATATAGAGTGGAGGACAAGAAAGGAATGTGGGAGACTAATTGGTTGGCTATAGAAGGAGTCCAGGCACCAAACCGATGGTGGCAGCTTGAAAACGAGAGTTACCAATGGAGATGAGTGGATGAGATGGGTTATATTTTCAAGGTGAATCACTCAAGACTGCTTGATTTTATGTAGAGTGAGAAAAAGAGAGGAATCAAGGGTAGTTTCTGGTGTGTTTGATTTTTGTTAGAACAACTAACTGACGGGATGGTCATGCTACTTTCTCATACAGAAAGATAGATTTGGAGTTGAAAACCAAAATTTCTATTTTTGCCATAATAATTTGTGATACCTATTGGATAAGCAAGTACATATACTATTCAGACTAGAAGTAAGTAGACATTTGATGGAGTTAAACTGGTCCAGGTTTGCAAGTATACACCCTGATGTTAACATATCAATCTGAGTTGGTAAGACTAAGCATTTCAGTAGATATTAACTCAATTCCTAAGAATGGACTGAAAACTAAATCTGAGGTCTAGTGGTGGGAATTCCCCAACACACTGCTTGTTAGCAACACTAATTGAATTAACAAGAAGGCTACAGGTTGAATCTGGAATGTGAGAAAAGGAAATCTCATGGTTTTGTGTGGTTTTTCATTAAGAAAAGCATGAATGACCAGTTTTGCTTCAGTGCCAAATTTTCTAAACCTTCCTGGTACCAAATATATTAAGTTTATAATATATACTGTCTCCTTGTGTTGTGTCAATACAGATTGACCTCAGGTCAAAAGAGACACAATTCACAGCTTTCACTGTAAAAGTCACATTTCAGTCTAGTCATTAAGGCTATACCTTGACCTTGATTAAACTTTGGTAAATCCTCCAGGTTTAACAATTACACTAATAAAAAGAGTAAATTAAGTTAATGGATGTCTAAGGGCATTCATTTTGTTTCAATGTTTTTAATCATTAATTTCCAAAAGGATGTTCTAGCTGGACCTCCCAATGTGGAATTCAGTATGCTTTTCTTGACATATCTACTTTTATATTCATTCTTATAGGCAAATGAAACTAGAAAACTGGAAAAATTCAAACTTGAATAATCTTTCATTGCTTAGATATTAAAAAGATTTTAAACCCACAGCAATGCAGAAAGAAACATCATAGAAGCATAACTAGAATGTGATTTTTGGTGAACTTAAGTGGAATTTTAATTAAAAATAACATCCTAGTGCAATCATTTTACTAGCTAAATATCTCTTCATTCTGTCTAAATTAATGTCTTATAAGTTAAAAGAAAGAAACTGAACATGCTTTCTAAAAATAAAACCATAATAGATATGACCTTGGAATTTCATCCCTTTCTGCTTAATGAATAAAATTAATGTTCTGTAGGGGTAATTTATCTGAAACTACTGTACTCATTATGTTAAATTGTCTCTAATTATTATTTTCAGGCAATTTGGCACAAATAAACTAAGTTCAAAATTACAATCCTCATGGAATCTATGGTGTTTGATAAACAGAAAGTTATAACTTTATGTATATAATCATGATGTCAAACCAGCAGCTGATTGAGTGGAACTCAGAGCTAGTGCTTCTAGTAGCTGGGATAGTGAGAAAGGATTCAGTAGATGGGCATTTTATTCCCACTTGGCCCTTCTTTTGTGATAGATACACAGAAACACTCTCCTAAATGGGAATGAGCCACGCTGCTTGACTCATAGAGCTCCTAAGATTAGATTCCATTTTGAACTCATTAGCTGAAAGGAGGCTTTTTATTGTTGTAGTATAATACAATTGTGTTCCTAACTTGGGGGAAAAAAACCCAGGGAATGATACAGATGTGTTTTGGTAATGATCAGTACCATTAGTAATTCTAGCCAGCACTAAACTTTCAGAGAAGGAAATAAATATTCTCATTTACTATAAAAGCTCTGGTTTGTACCCTTGGTTCACACTTGATTTCCTTCTTTTTCTCAGAAGTTGTGAGCTGCTTACATTGACAGTGGGAACAAGGAGCCTGATAAAATAGACCTCCTAGAAGAGGCCGTGCCTTCTTAATGCTGAAGAGCATAAAGTCTTTTTATAATGGGAGCTAGCCCAACAAATGTTTTCTGCCCTAGGGGCCTGTCTTACCAATCGTGATTCAAAAGAAGTACAAGGAACTGAGTGACAGGAGGGGAGAGAAATGTGGCTGGGTTCAAGGGAGGTTATGTTTAGTTAAAAAAAAAAAAATGCTGGTTTAAGAATTTCCTAAAATGCTCTAGAATCTCAAAATGCTATAATCAAAAGCAATTGCAAAAATTTACTTTGACATTTGTTTTACGTTCTGTAATCTTGTGGAACATATCTCAACCTTTCATGATTTTTTTCATTTGAACACACTTTAAAAAAAGTCTTCCGGGAATGAATACATTAAAGACATTGCTAGAAAGTCAGAAGGTATAGGAATATTTTGATCAAATCAGGATGAAATCTATTGTTGTAAATCACCCTGAAACTAGAATGCATGCATCATTCCTGATTTCTTACAAAGCACCTAAATAGATATATACCACCAAGTAAAAGTCGATAGCTAAACTGTAGTGGTGACATGGATGCTTGGCCAAATAGAATTCCATTCCAGAATTCTCAATGTCATCCCCCGGTGCAGCTGCAAATGTGGGCATTTTACACCAGTCTCCAGCATGTGTAGGAAGTGAACACAATTCTACACTCACTTTGCAGACCAGACACGGTCTGCTAATTCCACTTAAATGATGTGACTCTCTGCTCATGTCCTGGCTAAAGATCTTGAAGATTTAATTTTTTTCCTTTGCAAAGCTTCATTCTAGGGCTGCCAGATTTGGGAGAACTCTCAGGTTTGTAATTTAACGCTTCTTGGGAAATCATTTCACCAAAGCGATTGTTTTATCTCCCAAACGATCCTAAGCCTGGTCCTGATCTCAGGAGCGAGGGTTTGTGACAGCCACGTTGCCTTTGCCCACCTGTGTTAGGTTTCTCCTCCTCCCTTTATCTGCCTTTTCCACACAACAAGACAATCCAAAGTGTGTGTCATTTAGGTGTCACTGGGTCTGTGAGACGTGAAAAGCTCTGCCAGTTAACATAAAACAAAAATCCCGGAGGTTTCATGGAATCACATTTCCCTACTGCAAAGAAAGTTGAGAAGGAGGGCAAGGTAGCTTTAGAGTGGGAGTTTGAATGAGGACACTTTGGGCATGAATGGAAACTCTACATTCTTTGTTATTTTAACAGGCTGTGTCTGTTCTCCTTGAAAGAAATTGTATGAGAGAAGATTGGATTAAGTAGTTTTTATTTTATTTCAAAGCATTTGTACACTTTTCCAAAGATCAACTTACTTAGCCAAGTAATAAACTCTTGTTTTACAATAATACTAGTGTATATTATATCACTCTAGCTTACTACAAAATACAGAATTAGAGTTGGGAAACAAAACATTTGTTTCTTTGGTGAATGAGGCATATATCATTACCTATTCACTCTGCCAGATATAACTTGAACCTTTTAAGCTATTCAAAGAAATCCCCAGCTAGTTAATCTGCTTTAGGAGGAAAAGAAAAATAGCTTTGCACCTACTCAGCCTCTTGGTTTTATGTTGTTGTTGTTGTTGTTGTTGTCTTTTTAATCTTAGCCATTTGCAGTCCAAAGTTTCTATTTTCTTTGCAAGTGTATCTTTTATGAAAAGTTAAAAAATGGGTTTTGCGTGTGTTCCAATTCCACTTTTCACACTTTTTAAAGTATTGCAGTTTCACGGTGGACGAATGAGTTCACTGAACCAAATATTCATTTGGCTGCATCACAGAGTATGCAGATTTTCAAATTGTAAATAAATTATAATATACCCTCATAGTTCAGACTACCCAAGGATATGATTATTATTTACCCATTTTTAAAAATGTATTAATATCACTTTTTTTAGTCTCTTATAAACCTATAAAGCTGCATTTTTAGAAAGGTCTAGAGATTTTGAACTCAGCATTTGCTTAGACACTGACATATGAAAACAAACCCAGTTTTATAATTTCCGTTTAATTAACTTGATGATTTTTTTTTTCTTGCTCACAGTTGGCCAATTCTTTGATCTTTTACTTTTGTTTTTACCATTCTGTATAATAGTCAACTTTGTTGTAGGAAAAGTATCAGGCAGTCCACCTACCTTTTACAAAGTGTGGCTTTTAAAAAAAATTATATATTCCCAGTTAATGTTATTTGTATTAAATTCTGTTAACTTGTTACTAACACTATTTCTTGATGGATTCATATTCTAAGGTGGTCACTACAGCTTTGTCTACATAACAATCAGAGAAAAAGTTGTGGGTGGTCTCAACTGATACATGAATTAACCACTTGATTTCTATATCCAGGAAATGTTTCAGGTTAAGTGATTCTTTCAGTCAGAAGTGATGCTTTCAGACATGTTGCTACAGGTGGATGAACTAAACATCTTGTTCAGCCATCTTTGTGTGTCGCCGGCTGCATCAGAAGATATGCTACCCTGTCTCAGTCAAAAATGATAATAACCTGTCAACTTTTTCTGAATGAAAATAGGTACTGGCACAAAAATGTCCTATCATCCCAAATTGTCCCTTCATGAGTCTTCTGAAAATTTGAAGTATTCTTGGGTTTTGAGGAATGCTGCCACTCTCAGTTCTAAATAGCTCCGTCTCACCTTCAAAGAATGTGTTTCCCTACTTGGTTCTATAAAGAAAAAAAGGTAAATCTTCTCTTTACACCTTGACAGGACTTTGTGTATCTTATCTTTTGTTTACACTTGAAGAATTCAAGAAAAAACTGGAAAAATGATACTATACAGGAATACAAATGTGAGCTCTCCCAATTCAAGTCTTATATCAACCACATGTAATTGTGTTGGTGTTGTTATTGGGCACCCCAAGGAGCACATCAAGACACACATAGGACCACATTGCAGAATATCTTTATAGGAGAGGGTTCTATCCCTGCAATCAGTGAACAGGCAGTCTCTCATTAGAGTTAGTAAAGTTAAAAAATGTTATTTAATTCTGTGGCTCCCAAACTTAGACATTATAAAAAATATATAGGAATAGAGAAAGCAGAGGTAGAGAAGCAAGATGAGTGTGAAATAGAAGAAAATGAAAAGAAGAAAGAAGAAAAAAGAATTAGTTATGGAAATCAGCGCTGGAAAAATAACCAAATCTGCTTTGACATTTGCCCTACCAGTGAGTAGTTTGTGAATTAAAAACAAGGATAGAAAAACAAATCCTAAGCATTTCTTCGAAATCTAGTGGAGATGATTGACAAAGATTGAGTGGATAAATGGTAACATTTCTCAGCACCTAGCTTACGGTTGGCATAGAGCACATGCTTCTGAAAGGGTGACAGAATTAATGAAGAAGAATATAATGAAAATGCCCCTAAGGGATTTGATACCATTCCCAATGAAAGAGAAGGAGAGGAAGGTCGTGTGATGAGCATGTCGGAAGGTGATACTCCTGATAGCAGAAGAAGCAACGATGGTGATAAAGCAGAGTTGACTGTCACTGGCTTTCCCCTTTTTCTGGAGGTGTGACATCACTAAACAAATGAGTTTAAACAGCAAAAAAATGGTTGAATTTGGTGTAAATTATAATCCCTTTAAACCTAACAGTCTAGATGTAGGACTCAGAGTATAACTTTAATTTGAAGTAAAATTAGGTCAGATTTGGCAGCAGGTACATCTGGATGCCTTTACAAATTAATACTTTCTTTGAGTTGTTTTAATTCCAGAATGATAATGATTTCAAATACATCCAAGGATTTAATTTTTTTAACTTTTGAGTGAATTATATTTTATTAACTCAACATGGCCTTCCAATACCCTAAGTACAATTTTAAAAAGAATCATAAGCATTTGACATGATATTATTATAGATCACAACACAAAAGTCCCAAATTAGGGCAATTATAATTTAAAAGTAAGGAAAATTTACAGATGTCAGATGGAAAAGGCTTAAAAAATTAAAGAGACTTTGTTTTAGAGCAGTTTTAGGTTCAGAGAAATATTAAACAGAAAGTACAGAAAATTCCCATATACCCCTGCCCCTCCCACACCCACAGCCTTCCCCATTATCAACATCCCCCATCAGAGTGGTACATTTGTTAAAATTCACAACCTATGTTGACACATCATTATCACCTAAAGTGCACAGTTTACAGTAAGGTTCACAACTGGCGTACGTGCTAAGGGTTTTGATAGATGTATAAGGAGGTATGACTAATACTGTAGTATCCTATGGAATCATTTCACACCTCTGAAAATCCTCTGTGCTCTACCTGCGTATCTTGTTCTTCCCCAAACACCTAGAAACCACTGGTCTTATTATCTCCATGATTTTGCCTTTTCAAGAATGTCATAGAGTTGGCATCATGCAGTACGTAGTCTTTTCAGATTTTCTTTCACTTAGTAAAATGCATTTAAATTTCCTCCATGTCTTATCATGGCTTGATAACTCATTTCTCTTTAGCGCTAAATAATATTCCATTGTCTGGATGTATCACAGTTTATTTATCTGTTCACCTACTGAAGGGCCTCTTGGTTGCTTCCAAGTTTTGGCAATTATGAATAAAGCTGCTATAAATATCTGTGTGCAGATGCCTTTCTTTTTAGAATTTCAAATGGTCACAAATAAATGGATTAGTGGAATTCAAAGTCTTTAGTGAAAGAAATCCTGTGCACGGAGCCACACTGTTTACTCATAGTAAATACATTTTAAATCCCTTTTTTATAATTCTTGATATCACTTGTATTCTATAACATATTTATTATATTAACACTAGGTGTTTTTCTAATACTGGAGAACAACATGAAAAAATTGTGGGTTTGAATCTTGGTTCCAGCACCCCAGCCCCTACAAGCTCTTCAGTCTTGGAGGAGTAATTAACTATACTGAGGGTCATTCCCTCATCTGTAAAGCGGGGGGTTGATAACACCTGCAAACACGTACACAGGAAGTACTCTGTGGCAGACATATAGTTCTTAAAGTTGAATATACACACATTTACTTCTACATCAGACCTATGATGTAAAGAATGATTACCATTAATGTAAAGATGATGAAGCTGAGGCACAGAGAAGTTAAGTAAGTTGTCAAGTCCATAGTTTGGCTTGTGAGTTTGTGCTCTAAATCATTATTTATACTGCTTCAGGCATGCCTACATGCTAGTGATAGTGTGCACATTAAATGAGATAATCCATGTAGTGTGCTTAGAAAAGTTTCAGGCGTGTAATCAGCTTTCAATAAAAGTTAAACATGATTGCAATTATATGTGCATGTCACATAAATAAATTTAATATTGATGAATTCTTTACTCTTTCTCAGAACCTCATAAGATAATTATTTTACCTAGGATATTAAGAGAATTATTGGCTACATAGCAGAGGTGTGGCCAATTTGGGAATCAAATCTCTTCTGACTTCCAGTCTTTTGACTATAGCCCCTGATCCTCAGAGCTGCTGATGATAGATGTGGATGTATTAATCAGAGACTTCCCCTTGATACCTTTTTTTTTTTAATTTGGTGAAAATAAGCTGGAATTTGAAAATAAGTGACTGAATAATATTCTATTACAGATATGTTAGTAAGTTGTAATAAAGTAACTGGTTTTCCCTAAGATGGGACCTTGAGATAGAGTCTCCATAGGAACTCCTTAGAATCATAACAAGTGTCGTGTTTGGAATCAGGCAATCCCAAAATGATTCCCATTCCCCACTTTGTAGACGCTTAATCTTGAGCAAGTTACAAATGCTCTCTAAATTCATTATCTTCTCTGTGAAATGGGCATAAAAATACCTTGCTAGACTTCATTTGAAGATTCAGGTCACTACAGTGATAACTTATAATTATGCCTTTTATTAGCTTCCTGTAGTTAACTCTATTCTTTGGCTTATGGGCTATTCTTCCATCTTGAAGAGCATCATTTTGATCTCAAATTTGTCATCTTATTGCTTACTCCTCTGACTCTGACTTCCCGGCTCCCATATAAGGACTATTGTGATTATATTGACCCACTCAGTGGATCTAGGATAATCCCCCCCACTTCAAGATCTTTACTTAAACACATCTAAAAAGTCTAATTCAAAGGTCCCATTCAAAGGTCACACAGATTCTGAGGATTATGACATGGACCCATTTGAGGAGCATTATTTAGCCCACGAAAAGGGGTTATAATGTTCCATTTTATTCATGGTAGCCAAGGGCTGCATAGTGATATTTTGAACAGCAGGAGCTCACAGTCCTATGTCCAAAAGCCCTTCTCATGTACTCACAGTTCTCATTCTCACAATAACACTCTAACGTTTCCTAGATGAGAAAACTGAGACACAGAGAGGTGAATTAACTTGCCTATGATCACACCACTGTGATTCTAGAAAAGAGCTAGGATTTTAATTCTGGTGATTAGATTCCAGAGGCCTTGACTTAACAACATTGCTCTAATGTCTCTTTGAGTGTTCTTTTCAAGCCATCGTGGTTCCTTAGAGCAGGCAGATTAACAATCAGTGTATGATTAAGTGGGGTTCTTCCTTTTTTCTTTCTTTCTTTTTTTTTTTTTTTTTAGGTGGGGTTCTTTTACCAGTGGACTGGTGGCAAATGCTCAAGCATCTGGGTTTAGGACTACCCTGTTCACAGGCTGAAATGGGTAAAGCTTGTCCTCAGCCAGTACTAACTCTTTTCCATGATACCTTCCTCAGCACAGTAGCTTGCCATCATTGATACAAGGCATTTTATCAGAAGCCTATTCTCAGATCTTCCCCTAAGTATAAACAATGAAACCCAACTTGTACATCATCTTCCTGAGGACCCTGTGTTTTGGATATACCTGAACTTTCCTCCATATTCCAGCATTTTATGAGAGTTATATTAGTCACAGAAAAGTCGCAGAGGGTTGTCGGGAGGGAGAGTTGGCCCAGAACGAGTATTCCAGCTGCCCTCAGACTTTTTCAGAACTAGATAGTTCGTTTAAATAATTGCACTTGCCTTTGCCTGTGATACTATTTCTTGTTTCCTACTAAATCCAAATCTGCCTACATCAGCCTTCAAACACTGATACACAATGTATTCAATGTACAGCTTTGTTTACTCCAGAGCAAGCCCTCTGTTCCAGCTGGACAAAACTAGTTGCCATTTCTTACTTTTCTGAAGTTTCTGGACTCATGCCTCTCACTCCCATCCGTAAATCCAGGCTTCCTCAAAAGCCAGTAATTTGACTCTTCCGTTGGCTCTGGATTTCTCTTCTTATATCTTTTCCCTGAGAAATGAACTTGGAAGACCCTAGCTGTAAGAGCTCTGGGAAAGGTCATGAGGTACACATAATTACAGGGAGAGATCCTGTTGGCTAATATATCAAAATATTAACCTGCCAGTGTTTGAACTACTTTTTGAAGAAAAGATATGAGAAGGACTTGAGAAGAAAGAGGACGTCTTTAACCCATAAGGTTCTTATCAACAAAGATGTCAAAATCTTCTCATGAAATATCCTTAGCTGGCAACCAAACAACTGCCTGGACGACTTCAGTTTGGCAATTCTTATGAGCCATACATATTCCCTTTATTCAAATTTTGTCTTGAAATTATTTGATAAATACGTGTTCTGTATCTGTACTGTTAGGATGTACATTTCTTGAAGGTAAAGAGACACTGCTTTGTCTCCTTTAAACATGTAAACCAGCAACAGTATATGTAGGTCTTTGAAAATATTTTGCACATTTTCACTTATGGTGTCCGCTGTTAGAGGAATGACTGTCCAAGTTGAGATGGCTGAGCAGCTACTAATGACCAATATTTCCTATACTTATTTCTGTCAACTAATTGATTTATCCTGTCAATATAAATGAAACTTAAACAGTTTTATTGCAAATTTTTAAAAAATTAAGATAGATTATAAATAAAAATATAACTGAAGAAATGTTGGACTCATAACCCCTGACTTGCTGATAGTGACTTTAGTGGGACTTAATAAGAACTAATTTAACTCATGTTTTCTAATTAATTATAAAATTCATTCAAGTAGGATTAGAAAATGGAGCCTAGCAAAATTACTTTAAGACCAAAAATTAAGATTCGAAATATCTCCCAACCAAATCTTATACCTAGTGGAACAGAAGATCAAATAAAATACCTAAAAACCTAATCTGAAATTACTATGCAGGTGATAAAGTTGAGAAATCAGAGTTGGCCTTGGAACATAAGCATAAATGTAATGAAATGAACAAATAAATGATAACAATACACTTTGGCAGTGGTGTAACAAGGAGGAAGAGTCAAGAGCATAGTCTTCCCTAGTGGGGAGGATAACTTTATCACTAAGATTGTTTAGAATTACCAGCACATGATAATTATAATAAAAGACAGACTTGTGTTTAGATGGTTCATTATTGTTTTAAAATTCTCCACGGATAATGCAAACCCAGATAATGAGTAGATCCCAGGTAAACTAATTGCATCCCTCCTTTTTTGGTACACAACTGTATTTTGATTATGTAATATCTGGAGAATGTGTTTTTCTTGAATTTTGCTCAGTAAATATATGTGGAATAAACAAGTCGACCATTTTGACTGAACTCACACAAGGTTAGATGTAGGACTGATTTATACCCTAGACAAGAGAGAAAAGTAAGAATTAGCCTGTGTTTAGCACTTTTTACATTACATTTACATCATTAATTCTTTTTAGAAAACACTGCTACATATTAAAGTGTTACAGTACCTGGGGATATAAAGATAAGAGTCACACCCAGTTTTACACATTAGACTATAGGAAGTCAAAATCCAGTAGGAATAACAGACACAAGTAAATAACAAATTATAAAACATGTAGATGCACGCTGTGAGAATGGTGAGTATAAAGTCTGTGGTGGCCAAGAAAAAGGAGCAATAGGTTTCCCTTGAGGTAGAAATGCTGAAGTCACACCCCTGCACTGGATTTTGAAAGACAAAAATGATTTTGCCTGCTGGAGTAGTGGGAAAAGCTGTCTGTTTCTGTACTGACAAGGTAGGGAGCAAAATAAGTGGCTAACTTCTTTTATGCCAAGGTTTTCCCTATCTCAGGAACAGTAATTTCTCTGTAACCGAGGACATTTGGAGGTGGGACTATGGAAGTCATTGAATTACCACATAGGGGACACTCAGGCAATACAGAAGGTAGCATTTTTATTTAGGGAGTCTTCTGGTATTGCTCAAATCATACCCTTTGGGTGATTACCTGTCTAATATATACAAAAGACTGGCTCTGATTTGGGTTCTCCAAATTGAGACAGTCCAATAAAAAGGAGACATAGGGTCATTTCCACCAAGTAAATAATGTGTTTTAATAGTTGGAAAAAACTAATGAACTCAGAGTTGTTTTAAAATGTATGGGGTTTAGTTTTTGAAAAAGAAATCACCTCAGTTTCCCAATAGGGTTGTAAAATACAAGTACTAGAAAATGTCAATGCAGGTTGTAAAAAATTAAGTACCCCTGGAAATTATCTACGTAATCCTGGTTTGTAGGATTTTCATTTCAGGAAAATACCTATTAAGGTTACTACACCTTGGATCACCGACATTGCATCATCCTTCTAGTGGCCTAAGTTTACTCAAGATCTCTGCAAGCAGTGCAGCCCCATCCCTGCCAGCCCTGCCCTGCCCCCCCCATCTTTCTTACACACAGTGCTGCCTGGAGTAGCTCGGTCTCTAAAGATAAGGACTATTGTTATCTCTATTGATGGAAAGTGAGCTTTTGACTCATTTCTTATTTCTCTTTCCGACTAGGGGATTCCAAGTAAGCAAACGGAACACTGATAAAAGTTGAGGAGAAAATGCTCAGTCCCACCCTTCTTATATGCTTTTCTCTCCATTTCCACTTCCTCTGCTGATTGTTCATGGCCCATCTTCTTTCTACCAGAGGCAAAAGCTCTCATGTCTAATTCCAGTATGCTTTGACAAGTGAAGTCTCTGCTTAGACACACCTCCGAAGTGCTGGACTTGGCAGATTCTACACCATGGTTATGTCTCTGGAGACACGAGTTGTTATTCTGTTTTCTCATTCTCAAATTCAAACTCATTAAAAATTTGTGGTTCGTGCTGTAAATGAACTGCTCTTAGGGCATACAGGGGTGTACATGGCTTTTAAACTTGTAATTCTATCCATATGTTTTGAAATACCATTCAGCGAATGCATTTTTTTTTCATGGAAAATACAAATATTTGCCAATCTCTTGCTTTGAACAGGAAAGAAAAACCTTTATTCACAAATTGTTTAGCTTCCTATTTTGCTTGTTAGGTTTCAGGTGTATACTTCTGGGCCCAGCTGGTTTCTAAGCTTTTCGGGAGACACTGTCTCTGAAAACAGATATTTTCACCAAATTGTCATTAAACGGGGGTAACTTTTTATTCATGTCAGCACCCCTTCTCTCTCTGGGGTTGGTTTCTTTTTTGTTCAGGTGCAAATGTCTCTGCACAGCTGTCTGGAGCACCCTTCCAAGGCTTGTGCAGAAAATAAAAATATTTTCCTATTCAGTTACAGCAACAAAAGAAAAAGGGGAAAAAAAACAGGCTTGCCTTTTCTACTTTCTGAGCATGTAAGTAGCAGTTCCACACCGTCCCCTCACGGGAGCCTGGCCCCAAACAGCACACTGCAGGCTCACTGCCAATCCATTTTGTGTAGAAGTAGCTTTGGCAGGAGTTTGCTTTGGCAAAGGATCTGTTTCTTTCTCAACCTAAGGCTATTACAAGGTTCCTGTTGTATCTGCTCTATTCGATTTGTTGCCTATCATTCTGCTCCGTCCAGGTCTACCTTTTAATCTACTTAGTGCATGAGCGGAATATAACAAATCCTTCAATTACTTTATCTTATCACAGGCTGTTCTGCCACTTTTTTTTTTTCTGTTTTAAAGTTTATCTCTCAGGATTGGAGTTAGAAAACTATCCAAAAAATCAGTCTATCTTGCTCATCAATATTTAGGCAACCTTGTAAATGGCTGTTCTTGAGTGCCCTTGCATCTCCTGAGCCTGTGTAGACTGCTTGCAAACATTCATAGTGAACACAGGTCCTGGCGTTGGATCATTCTGGCCAGAGTATCTTGGCAAAATATCAAGAGCTTGTGTGTTCTTATTTTGGTACCATTTTAATAAGCAAGTTTTATTTGAAAGTCGTAACAATTACACTAATCTTATCACTCACTGAGATCTCCCTCAATTAATCAATGGTGTAATGGGTAGTTAGCTTCTGTAATCAATGATAACTTTGTTTAATTCCAGGACTTGTAAATTTCCAAGCAACTCTGGGCAAATAACCACTCCTAGTCTCAATTGTATCATCTCTAAGGATGGGGATCAAGTAAAATTTTCAGCATTTGGGTTATTGTAAGGATTGAATTATAAGATATAATCCAGATAAGTATTTTGCATATTGCCTGGCACTTCATGCTCAATGCAGATGGTGATGAAGATGATGGTGATGATGATTGATATGACTCCAGTTAGTAATAAGCCAGCTTTCTTTAAGCTTAATCATGCTTTTGACTACTATGTGACAGAGTCATGATGAAATAATAGAATATAGCCCTGAAGGCAATCTTTTGCCACTTCCTCATTCACAGATGCAGAAACTAAGCCTTAAATAAGATAGAAAAGAGCCCCAGATTTTATAATTAGAAGCAGATCCAGAAATAAAGCCTTAACTCCTTATCCAAGGTCTCCAAAATTCTTGTTTTTCCCTCTACATTATGTTGTTTCCCTGACAAACTTTCTTTGTCCTTTTCTCCAACAATTAAAAAAGACATAAATTTTACAAATGGAAAGCAGATACTAAGGCCAGATTTAGAAGAGAAAGAGGAAAATAAGGAAGAGAGAGTATTCTAAATTCCCTGGTCCACAGCAAGCTCACTAAAATCTACCCTTGTTGGGTCTCTTAGAAAACTGAGCTTTAAGGACTAAGAAAATCTTGAATTCCAGGGCACCTGGGTGGTTCAGCTGGTTAAACATCTGCTTTCAGCTCAGGGACTCAGATCCGTCAGGGTACCTTCTCAGTGGGGAGTCCGCCCTGCCCCTCACTCTCCGCTCTTAGTCTCTCTTGATCTCTCTCTCTCTCAAATAAATAAATAAAATCTTAAAAAACCTTGAATTCCATTACTTGTTAGACCTATACTGGGAAATTAGGTTGGACCAGACGTAACGCACAAAGACTTATTTCTGGGGCACCTGGGTGGCTCAGTCTGTTAAGCGTCTGTCTTCAGCTCAAGTCATGATCCCAGGGTCCTGGGATCAAGCCCCACATAAGGCACCCTGCTTCTCCTTCTCCCTCTGACCATCCCACCTGCTTGTGCTCTCACTCACTCTGTCTCTCTCAAATGCATAAATAAAAAAAATCTTTAAAAGAAGACTTCTTATTTCTATTCTAGAAGCATTCTTCAGTGAACTTCTTCAACCTTTTTCCAAGACTTAACCTGCTTTCTATTTTGTCATGGATGGCTGAACTGCTGGTTCACTTACAGAAAGTCATGCCCCCTAATCTGTTTCTCCTTTAACAATTCACAATAGAGACTGAAAAGTCAGGTAATGTCTTTCCCAGCCTCCTTGGGAACAAGGGTGACTGCATATGACCAACAAGATGCCTACTGGGAAGCTTTTAAGAAGGTTTTTGCTACCTTACAAAAGAGAATAACATGACAGAAGAGCTCATTCTCCATTTTTTAAAAAATTTGGATATGAATATTGTGTCTGGAGCTAAAGGAGCCATTTTTTTTTCCCTGTGAGGCAATAATCATGAGGACAATAAGCCAACATTTAAGAATAGTGGAGTGAAAAGAGAGAAAGAAACTGAACCCTTGAGAATATCATGGAACTGCTGACCTATCTTGGGACCACACATCTCAGGTTTGTTGTTAACAATAAATGTTATGTTTTAAGTCTATTGCTTGTAACAGTTTTCATTTCTAAATGACACTTTTTGATGGCGAGTGTTAAGCATGTAGCATCTGACCTAAGTGGAGGAAGGTTTCAAATTCTTCTTACTTTACCAGCTTCAGGGGAGGGGAAAAACATATATGGAAATCTACAAAGCAATCCATTGAGATGATTTAAAGATGATTCAGAGAGTAAAGAGATTTATTTTCCTGGTATAGGTCTAATTATAATATTGCTAATCCTACCAAAAAGCTTTAACTCCCAGCACAGAAGATCAGTGATTTGCCCTTAAGAGATACTCTTGAACAATGTTGCAAACCATCTAAAAATCTGTGTGTTTAGAGTTTCATTGAACTTTACATATAAGGGAGAATTCCTAATTGTGTATTTTGAAGATGTTTCTTAATTTCCTGATAGTTTATATCAGAAGTCATATTTCATTTGCTCAGCTGCATGTTTGACATCATCAACTGACTCTTAATGAAAAGCCCAATAAAACATACTAAATGTCTCTAAAGAGACAATTAACTTGTCAATGCACATGTCTATTTTAGAAGTACACACTGAAATTTCTTTAAAATTTGTTTGGTATAAGCTTTTTGGAAAGTGACTTAAAATGCACATACTCTTTGACCCTGCAATTACACTTCAAGGAACTCTAATTTACTCCCTGTGGCTGCAGTTATTTATTGCTGCTGTTGAGAGGAGAGTTTAATTTCTTTCCTTTTAACTTTGGGTTGGTTGTAGTAGATTCCTTGACTAATAGAAAGTAACAAAAGTGATGTTATGGAACTTCTAAAGTTAGGTCATAGAACACCTTGCCGCGACCATCTGGGCCTTTTGGAATACTCTTTCTTGAGTTCCGAGTTGCTTCGTAGATGACCAAATACACTGAAACTGCAGTGCCGAGCAGCCTACATGTAGGCACTTCTGTCAACAGTCCCAGCTGAGCCCAGCTTTCTAATCGTCCTTGTCAAGCCACCAGTCATAAAAGGGAAGTTGCCTCAAACCCCAGACGGCACATTTGGGACCTACTTCCACTGAGTGACTTCCATTCATGTCATGTGAAACAGAAGAATCACCCATGAATTCGTGACACACAAAACCTTGAGATAAAATAACTTACTCTTTTAAGCTGCTAAATTCTGTGGTAGTTTGTTATACTGTAATAGGTGACTGTAGAAATGAGCACAAAAAGACATATATGCAAGAATGCTCATTAAAGTATTAACTGTAAAAATTAAAACCTGTGAACAATTTAAATTCCATTAATAAGGGATGAGTTAAGCAATTTATAACAAATCCATATAAGAATCTGCAATACCTATGGCTGTTGAAATGATTGGGATAAATATATATATGTATATATATATACACATATATATATATATTTATATAAAATGATGCCCATGATGTATGAACTCAATAACATTCCAAGTTGAAAACAGCATTATATATAGTATGAGTTCATACACATGCAGATATGTTTACACAGATAATTCTCTGTGTGTGCATGCATATGTATCACAAACACATATGTACAAGTCTGTACACAAGGCTGTTAATAGTTTCAGCATCATGGGAAATTTTCCCTTCCCTTTGCCATATGTTTTAGTGTTACTGTTCACAGATAATTTTGTTGTTGTTTGTGTTTACATTGCCTAGGCAGTATATACATATTAAGAAATTTTGGAAATCAACATAAGGTGGCAAAAAAGTAGATACTACAATTCTAAAAAGATATCCTTTGTATTTTAAGTCATTTCTTTTTTTTTTTTTAAAGATTTTATTTATTTATTTGAGAGAGAATGAGATAGAGAGCATGAGGGGGGGAGGGCCAGAGGGAGAAGCAGACCCCCTGCCGAGCAGGGAGCCCGATGCGGGACTCGATCCCGGGACTCCAGGATCATGACCTGAGCCGAAGGCAGTCGCTTAACCAACTGAGCCACCCAGGCACCCTTAAGTCATTTCTATGCATGGTTCATTTTAAGTGTGGTTCAAGTGTCACATTGCTTTACATCTTTTATACATTTGGGTTTTCCAGATTTAACATCGTATCATCTGCAAATAATTACTTGCTTTCTTCTTTCCAGGTTTCACTAGCTAGACTTAGGACAATGTTCAATAGTAACAGTATCTTCCTGCAGCTTTGGATTAAGTCCCACACTCTCTCTTGGATCAAGCTTGTTAGTCTTCATCATGTCGAGGAAGCATTTTTATTTCTCTATATTAAAAACTTATACTAGTTAATGGTTCTTGGATTTTTGTTATAGTCTTGGGCATCCAATTGGAAAGACTATTATTTTTTATGTTCAGCTTGTCTATGTGATAAATTTTATTAATAAATTTCATAATGATGAATAGCTTGATTATTGGACTAAAAACCATTCTGTTGTAGTCTGTTTAAGATTTTGCCTCTTATAGTCATAGCCATAAAGAATTGGATATATAGATTTCTGTGTATCTTTGTCAGCTTTTACTTTCAGAATATTTCTTGCTTTGTAAAGTGAATTTGGTAACTTTCTTTTTTTTAGTCTATGTTTTCTAGTAATTTTTGTAGCACAGACATTATCTGTGTTTTGAAAACTTAGAATAAGTGTAAAAGTATCTGTTTCTGGAGATGCTTTTTTGTTTGTGCTAAGTTTTTGACAGTTTCCAGTTTCTTTGCTTTATTTTTTCCTTTTAAAGTTCTTGTTCAATTTGTTTTGGCTACTTTTACGTTTTCCATTAAAAATTTGTCCATTTTCTTGAGATTATTAAATATATTAGTGTCAATTGTTCTAATTTCAGACTGTATTCTATAGTTTTAAAATATTCCCTTTTTAATTTTTGAAGTAATTTGATTAACCAGAGTTTTTTAATATAATTGTTTATAAAAATCTTGTATTTATTATTTCCATTCTTCTGCTATGTAATTATTTCTGCTTGAAGTTCCCTTATTTACTTTCTTCTGAATTATTTAGATTTTGCTTATTTTTCTTTTATCTCTTGAGTAAATCCTTAATAAAACATTTCATTTATTTTAAAAATAATGAAACCAACAGTTGCTCTGAATGTGGCTTTGGTTACCTTCAACCAAAGGTCTGATATGGATATGTTTTTTTTTTCCTACTTATTCTGTTAATGTTAATCCAATTTTCTCTTTGCCTGATTGTTATTTACAAGGATGCATACAAAAATTTCCAAGTTTTTGGGTTTTGTTGATGCTATTTTCTTTTCATTTACCTTATTAACTATCTCGGAATATGGCCAGTTAGGTAAATATTCATACGTGGTTATATTAAACCTGTGAAGTTTTCTTATACCTATTTATCAAAGTTAAGAATGGCTCTATGCTAATTTGCTCCCCTTTTGGAAAACTACTTTCCTCCACCCGCAAACTCCACCCCTGCCTAACGTTTCCTCAGTAATTCCACTTGGAGATAAGACCCAACAATTTTTTCTTTGTTATTGCTACCTGTTTGGAAGGGGGAAAAATATTCTAAAGACCATTCTTGAGAGTCATTTTTTTAAAAACATCTGAATGGAGTGTATTCTGAGTTCAAACACATCTGAGAATATCCTTGCATTGCTTTCTTTTTTTTTTTAAAGATTTTATTTATTTATTTGAGAGAGAGAGAATGAGAGACAGAGAGCACGAGAGGGAAGAGGGTCAGAGGGAGAAGCAGACCCCCCGCTGAGCAGGGAGCCCGATGTGGGACTCGATCCCGGGACTCCAGGATCATGACCTGAGCCGAAGGCAGTCGCTCAACCAACTGAGCCACCCAGGCGCCCCTTGCATTGCTTTCATATAGGAATTATAACTTGGCTGAATGTAGAATATAAGACATATTGCTGTTAAAATTTTATTGGTATGACTCCAGTTTCTTACTGCATTTAATATGGACCAAAAATTGGAAGCCAACCTGACATTCTTTTTATCTTGTGAGGTACCATTTGGTTGTTGTTGAGTGTTGAAGAAACTTTTCACTTTACATGTTAAATAATTGGGTTAACCCAAAGTGAAAATCCTTTCCTTAATTTTTTCCTTAGTGCAGTAAATATAAGAAAGTTTCTTAGTCTATATCTCAAGTCTTTTCTTTGAAGATATGATCAGTGAATTTTCTTTATATTTTTTATAATTGATTTATTTTGTATGTATTCTCTTTATTTTTAAATATTATTATAATTGACATATTTTATCAAAGTATTATTTGGATGTTTTTAAATATGCAGTTCTTTAGTATTCAATAATTTAACTGTCACCCAAAATATATATCAAAAATTCTTATGCCTCTTTCTTACATCTATTAACATAGATTACTTTTGCTGATTCCAGATGTTGATATATACAGATTCATACAGAGTGTATTCTTTTGGGTCAAGTTTCTTTCACTCAGCATACTGTTTGTAAGAGTCATCCGTGTTGATTCATACATCAGTAAGACAATCCATTTCACTTCTGAACAGTCTTTCATAGTGTGACTATCCTATGGTTTATTCACCCTTATTCCTCTTAATGGGCACATAGAAGCTTATAGTTTTTTACTATGAAGACTAAATCTGCTAGGAACATTTTTGTTCAAGTCTTTATTGTGGATTAATGTTTTTATTTCTCTTGGATTGATACCTATGAGTGGAGTTGCTGGGTTATAACATAGATGTATGCTTAACTTAATAAGAAATTGTCTACAAGTCTCCAAAATATTGTACCAGGTTTTACTCCCACCGACAGTGTATGAAAGTTCTAGTTGTTCTACACCATCACTATTTAATGTCAGTCTTTTTGAATTTCAGTCATTTGATGGGTGTTGAATGATCTTTTGCTGTGGCTTAAATCTGGGTTTCCCGGATGCCAATACTATTGACCACCTTCTCAAGAGTTTATTGGCACTTGTATTTCTTCTTTTATAAAGAAATTGTTCAAGTTATTTCTTAGTTTCTAAATGATTGCTCACTTTTTTATTGTTGATTTGTAGAAATTCTTTATATATTTTAAGTACAATTTTTTGTCAGATAGATATATTGTGAATGTTTTTTTCTAGAGTTTTTTTAGTGGAAATTTTCTTTAGAAAAGTTCTATCTATCTCTTTCTCTTTTTCACACACATGCATGCACACACACACACACACACATACACCTGCATGCCCAAAGGCAATTCTGTATTGAGTTTCTGACCCAGTAGTAGGTCTATGAACCCACCTTTACTTCATGACTTTGATATTTTATTTTTTATCAGGCTTATCATTTTCCCTTCAATATAGCTTTAAATTAACTATTGTTTTTGTTTCCATGGAGTTTCATTTTAACATTTTGTTTTATTCTATTATCTCTTTATAATAGTCTTCTTTTTGATGTAGAAGGTGTTAGATAAAATTTTCTACTTGGAAGGTAATTGAGATGCAACTATAGTTCTGGACTCTAACACAGACTGATAAGAGGAACTACCCAAGCTTAAAATGAATCTGCTCTTTTGGGGGCCTTCTCAAGCATGAACAACAATGAGACTTATGAAGAGGCTCCCTCATGAAGCACTAAATGTATAAGTGTTCTTTAGAAATACCTTAGCACAAAAATAAGGTTGTGGAAAAACACCAGTATTTGTCTATTTGCCCCTAAATAACAATAAAACAGAGGTTATGGCTATAATAATTAGGTTAAATATAAAGATACGTACAATTAAGAGTTATTATTATAACGATGTAAAAAATCAATACTACAGAATCTATTTTGTGGCTTCTTATATTAAGTTTCTGCAAGTCTGACATTAGTTTTTTTTTTTTTTTCTCTAAGTTAGTGAAATGTACCCAACAGTTCTCAATGTGCTATTATCTATGGGTCTGTGATGCTTACCACCTAATAGCTGACTGTTATTTCTTTTTTAAAAGAGTAACTATGCTGCATAGATATAATGGGAGTATGATTCTATAAATACTTCACTGTAAATAATAGGTTACAGTTGATTTTGAAGAAGGGTCATTTTAACAGTCTTTATGTATTGGCATCTTCAAAATTCAAATCCAAAGACTACAATAAAAACGAGAACACATATATGTGTGTGTGCGTGTACATACATATAATATCACAATAAAACTATCACATGAAATGAAAATACATTTAGTGAACAGAATTTCTGGCATTACCTACCACATTTTAATATTACCTTCTGTATTTCTTTTCTAAGGCTGCCATAACAAAGTGGCTTAAAATAACAAATTGATACTTTCAGAGTTCTGGAGACTAGAAATATGAAATCAAAATATCAGCAGGACCATGCTCCCTATGAAGATTCTTGGAAGAATCCTTCCTTTCTTCCTCCCACTCCTCATGGCCCCCAGGCTTTCCTTGGCTTGTGGCAGCATCACCCACAAATCTGCCCCCATCTTCACATAGCCTTCTTTCCTCTGTGTCTCTATGTTTCTGTGTGTTCACTTAAGAGGCCAGTCATTGGATTTAGGATCTATCCTAATCCAGAATGACCTTTTTAAATTTAACTAATTACATCGGCAAAGACCCTATTTCTAAATAAGTTCACATTGTGAGGCTCCGGGTGGACATAAATTTTGGGAGACATTATTCAACCAGTACTGTCTCATAGACAATATCAAAATCATTTGTATAAAAAAGACTGTGATTTTAAACTTTCAGTTCATTCTTGGTCTGAGCACCTTCACATTACATTAAGAGATCTTTGGGTTGGCATGATGGTGGAATTAGTGCTTAATCTTTTGAACAACTAATGAGTAACATGGCCTTGGGTGAGTAGTTTAATATCAAATCTCTCAGTTTTTCCAGTGATTAAAATTGAAGGGATTGAAGTAACCTAATGCTAAGGTATCTTCCGTGCCTAAAATTCTTTGGTACTATATAGAGTACAGATACACATCAGGGTCATGATTTATCCAGCAATTTAAATTATACTCAATAAAATTAAGAAAACAAATTTAACTTCATAAGGTAGCAAAAATTAATCCCCAAATGAATTCTCTATGTTTCATATGTTTTGTTGGAATAAAATAAATGGAATAGAGTAAAACTGAACAGGATAAAACTGAATAGAATAAAACTGAATAGAATAATAATAGAATAGAATAGAATAGAATAGAATAGAATAGAATAGAATAGAATAGAATAGAATAGAATA